>NC_083585.1:36335521-36635521 GCF_027579695.1 Neoarius graeffei | reverse complement strand
CACACACGCCTGTTAGCAACTGTGAACCTCTGTTCAGGGGGAAAACACTGTTTCTTACTTATCAGGGTTTCTAACTCAATTTCATCCTCATGTAAACAAAAAAAGTTAACCTGTAGTACCTCCGACATTTCCTCCTCTAACTAGCAGAGGTGGGTAAAATAGGAATATAGTTCCTTAAATGACCCTGAGTAGAAGTAAATCCGGTTCTTCATCTAACACGGAGTAAGAATTAGAAAGCGTTTAGTGAAAAAGCTATTAAAGTGGCATGTTACTTGTTGCACAGGATTAGATTTACATTTCAGAAGAAACACTGGTAATTATTTACATTTACCCTGTGTCCGAAACCACGCACTCGTTCACTACTCCCTACTCACTATATAGGGAACTAGAAAAGTGCTCAGAGAGCGCAGACCTCCACCAAGAATCCTTTAAAAAATTCCGGGATCCAGACGGTGATCCGGATCACCGCCAAAATTTAATGGATTGTTACTTGTGCCCAGTCACACCTCTGGAAAAAATTTCAGAGCAATCCGTTCATAACTTTTTCCGTAATGTTGCTAACAGACAAACCGACAAACCAACGCTACCGAAAACATAACCTCCTTGGCGGAGGTAATTACTATATAGTGAGCTCACTGGTAAAATGAAAAAACACTTTCGGACCCTACTCCGTCACGCCGTTATTTACGTCATTACTGTCGCACAATTAAAACGTGCCAGATCAGGCGGCTGGTGGGTTTTCAAAATAATAAATACATGCATGTATTTTTGTGATAAATACATATTATACTGCGCACGTTTCCCACATTAATAAATGCAAAGTGCTTTGAGTCTGCTGCATCTTTCAGTTCTTTTAAATCAAGGCTGAATACTTTCTTCTTTGCCGCCGCCTTTTATTAAATCAAATTTGAGGCTTTTGATTAATTCCTTGCTCCACACCGTCACTTTTATTCTAGTATTTTATGTCTTATTCCATTTTAGCTTATTTTCTATTCTCTTACTATTTTTAATTGTACTTGAATGTCTGTTTATAATGCGTTTCTTCCTCCGTCCGTTCACCCTCAACACACTTTTCAGCGCGACTGCAATGCATGATGGTATATATTGCTTGGTTAGTGACCATCGGTTGTACACTACTTTTCACAGTGCATTGTGGGATACTATGAGTCCACTATACAGGGTGAAATAAGTCTCACGATACATTCGGACAGCACTACGAAATGGCAAACTCACTATATAGTCCACGATATAGTGAGTAGTGTGTGATTTTGGACACGGTTCAATTCAGTAGAGGTAAATGGAAACAGGCGACTGAGCTAATGTTGGCACTTTGCATTATCACAGATAGCTATGAATTATTTTTGACAGTTTGGAGTTTTTTGCCTGTTAAGATCATAAATTCATGTGGCTCAGGCAATGTAGACTTTAATGTAACAGCGGTGAGTTGATGAAACAGTCACACACAGCTTGACATTTTTTGGTATTTCACTAGATTGTAACAGGTAACACAAACTAAATAAATTAAATAATCTGTCATGAACAAAACAAGGTCCTGTTGTAATGTGAAAACGTATGTGTAGTGAGATGTACATACTGTCAGGGATGTCCAGAAAATCTGAAGTAGCCGGCTTTAAAAAAATAAAAGTAGTAGGCTGCTAATGTACCGTACTATTGCTAGGGGGGTCTGGGGGCATTAGCTTTCTCAGTTACCCTCTGTAGTACGCTGCCTGGCTCTGCAACATGACTACACACGCTACAGCATCGTCACGTGGTCCGGCTCAGCCAATCAGCGCGCGAGAATCGATCAACAAATATGGCGTCGCTTCCGGTCATGAGCCGAATCGAAGACAATTTTGTGGTGGAATAATTGAATTTGCAGCAAATTATGGGCAGTGGGGATGATATAAATCACTTGAGTGCTGAACGTCAATTTTTTTTTTTTTTTCTGGGATCGAGTAGCCAGCGCAGACCATCTGTGTAGGCGGAGAAAACCGCCAGTCGCTGGCGCTTGTGGACATCTCTTTACTGTATGGCCAAATAAAATCAAATAAAAGTACACTTTACCTTTGGCTCAAATAAGAGGGGAAAATACCACATGCTTCTTCAAAATGTTAATGAAGCAAACACGACCGAGTAAATATAGTTTTACTAGCCACCTCTAATAAGCAGATTTTGTGATGTGTTAAAAAATAGGACTTCAGATTGTATATTTTTACTACGCTGTGAATTTTTCATTTTGTTTCACTAATTAATTAGGTTAACTAGTATAAATCTCTAGCTTAATAAAGCTTGAAACATTTTGAACTTTTTCTCAAAAAAGTCCTGGTTATTTCCCAGTCCTGTTGCGTGTTTTGGATAGCAGAAGACTTGGCACAGAGGCCATACTGGGGAAGGAGATAATTTGAGGGATTCACACACACCCTACCTTCTATAAGGGTCACGATCCTTTCCAAGGAAATGAGAAAATGGGCTCCTAATGTCAGTAGTGGACTCCTGGGTGGGAATGCTGGGTCAGATAGGGGACTTTCTGGCTAGATCAGAGTTCAGCACTGTTTACATTACAACACAGGATATTTCTCGCAGGGCGGCCAAACCAGCTTGCCGTTCCCAGGCTCCCCGCTCTCAGCCTCACAGAGCCTTGAAAAGGAGCACAAGCACTCTCTTTTTCTTCATTCCCTCTCCTCTGTTTGCCTCCCTCTCTCACTCCTTTACGCTATCCTCTGGGGTCAAAGCCATTTGTGTCATGCTGAGTTTCCTCTTTTTAGTTCATGCAGACTCAGGAATAAGATGTTATTAACGCTCAGCGCGGGCAACTGAAGTGATCAAAAACTCTTTTTTTTTTTTTTTTTTGTCCAGATATGTATTCTATTCAGTGTGTGAGATGTCAAGTGAACAATTTGTCTTGGAACTGTGGCTAAATTAAATTGTATTTAGGATCTTCAAACTGAACCAGCTGGGAAATTTCACTGAGGTCATTGGTTATTTCAGAATGACAGTACTACCATTATACCGTAATCCAGATTATGAGCGTGACCATATGATGTTGAAATGCTGTAAATGCCATGCTGTCCCAGTACTGATAATCGTGTCACAAACAAAACAATATATCAGGCGAAAATGAGACAGAATTGCATTTCTATTTCGACCGGATTATCTGCTGAAGGCTGAGGGTTCAGTTTCAAATGTATTGTAGGTGTGATGTCCCTTAATGTCATCCTCTTTAGAAAAAAAAAATAGATCGGATTGTGAAATTCTTTCCGTGCGTTTTTCATACTGTTACCCAAGTCAGTGTTTCATGTCCGTCTGATCCATTTAAGTTCTTTCTAAACTAATGTAATACAACGTTATTGCATAAACCGTAAACCTGTAGATGTCTGACAATAACATCAAAATGCTCTTACCCCCATTCGTAATGATATTAAGTTTTAACTCCACAGTTACGGTGAAAAACAGTGCAGTTCGAGCACATTCCATGAGCCTGCCTTGTTTAATTTGATAAAAATAACTCCCCGATACTTCAACCTGCTGTCAAAAAGCTGTGATTTCCCCTGTGTGCACGGTCCAATCATCACCCTGACAAATGAATAAATATGACTCATACAAGTGAGAGCAAATGATTAATTAAAACATTTGTGAGCCTCTGAGGGACTTATTAAAGAGAGATCACCCTCACCCTCTCACACTGGTAGCCTTCATGTATTTCATGTAGTTCGTGATCTGCAGTACAGTAGGTTAAAATAAAGAGCAGTATACGGTTAGTATAGTAACAGTGTCTTTTTAAAGTATTTTACAGAGTAAACAAAACTGTAATAGGTTTACTTACAAGTGTACTTTGGATCAGAAGCATAGCTAGAACTATTATACAAATAAAGTAATAAGTTTTAGTAGAATATAATATAGGGGCAGCACGGTGGTGTAGTGGTTAGCGCTGTCGCCTCACAGGAAGAAGGTTCTGGGTTCGAGCCCAGTGGCCGACGGGGGCCTTTCTGTGTGGAGTTTGCATGTTGTCTGCGTGGGTTTGCTCCAGGAAATGGAGGTTAGGTTAATTGGAGGCTCTAAATTGACCGTGAGTGTGAATGGTTGTTTGTCTCTGTGTCAGCCCTGTGGTGATCTGGTGACTTGTCCAGGGTGTACCCTGCCTCTCGCCTATAGTCAGCTGGGATAGGCTCCAGCTTGCCCGCGACCCTGCACAGGATAAGCGGTTATGGATAATGGATGGATGGATGGATGGAGAGTATAATAGGTAGGGAATAAAACAATGGCATATGCTGTTCTAGAAACATAATGAAGGTGGTGTGACGGGACCGAACGGAGCAGATTAGTTTCCTGAAGTAGCATGAACTGAAGTGTTGTATTCGCCTTATGCCTCAACAGTGACAATTTTATTTTATTTATTAAAGAACAACACATTGATTTTCTATCTTCTATTTAATGCAAAGCATATTGGCTCTTATAACCACTTATAGCATTAAAAACAGCAATTCCTTCATTTTGTCTCGAAGTCAATGAGACAAAAACTGCAGCTTGTTACCCTGAAATTAGAAACGCAATGTCCTCTGTTCTGAAGACTTGGTAATAGCTTTACCTTTACCTCTGACTATTACAAAGCACTGACACCTGACACCAGAGACTCCTTCCCTATATTTCTCACAGAAAACTGTTTATTCTTTGTTAGCATTTTTAAATCTGTTTGTTATTAGTCTCAGGTTATATGGCTCATCCACTATACAAGGCCCTGTGAATTAGCTGTTACTATAGAAAAAGTAATATATTAGAATGAGTGCATTAATATAAACCTGCGATTTGTCTTGCAGCCAGTAGTACTGTTAGACTGTGGGTATAGAAAACAAGCACTTTCTGGCCAGTCATTTGAGAAAATATACTAAAAATGCTGTTATTTAAGGGCACTGTATAAGTGCAGATACAGATTTTGGTTCTTGCTGAACGTTGTCGGATTTCTGCAGTAAGTTTGTGCCATTTGACTCCAACTTGCAGTTCTGCGACTTAATTGTGACTGTCTTTTTGTCGATTACTCATGCAGTAGAATTCTGCCTGGAGGTGTAGGTGTATCTACAGTACTGTGCAAAAGTCTTGGGCACCCTATTTTTATTTTTTTCCTCATACAAACTTTGTTATAGATTTCTATTTTATGACTTCTACATTATCGAGTCAGGACAAAAGCATGTTAGAGTTCCAAACATTCATTTTCCAGCACAAAATTAAATGTTACAGGGAAAAAAAAGTTTGTGCAGCATATTACATAAGAGAGCACGTTTCAGATTAAAAAATAAAACATAATGAAGGCTGCTGGGTTGTTTTGGTGCAAAATGAAGACGCGAGTGTGACAAAGTGTCCAGAAGGACTGTGGCTGGTTCTGTAAGATGCTCAGTAAAACCTACAGCTCATTTCCGCATAAAACTGCACTCATTGTACCTGAGACTTCTATCTATCTATCTATCTATCTATCTATCTATCTATCTATCTATCTATCTATCTATCTATCTATCTATCTATCCACACACACATTTTATGTGTGTGTATATACACATTTTATATATATAAAATGTGTGTGGGGCGGCACGGTGGTGTAGTGGTTAGCGCTGTCGCCTCACAGCAAGAAGGTCCGGGTTCGAGCCCCGGGCCGGCGAGGGCCTTTCTGTGTGGAGTTTGCATGTTCTCCCCGTGTCTGCGTGGGTTTCCTCCGGGTGCTCCGGTTTCCCCCACAGTCCAAAGACATGCAGGTTAGGTTAACTGGTGACTCTAAATTGAGCGTAGGTGTGAATGTGAGTGTGAATGGTTGTCTGTGTCTATGTGTCAGCCCTGTGATGACCTGGCGACTTGTCCAGGGTGTACCCCGCCTTTCGCCCGTAGTCAGCTGGGATAGGCTCCAGCTTGCCTGCGACCCTGTAGAACAGGATAAAGCGGCTAGAGATAATGAGATGAGATAAAATGTGTGTCTCATCCAGACTGGTGTCATCTTTAATGATTAGTTCACCTTGTTTCTGATCCATGAAGCTGTATAATCCCATAGCCTAGTACATACTAGAAGGGCACTCGGTAGAGTGCATACATTTGCCAAGCTGCATATCTGGATTTGCATCAAAATTGAATCAGTTGCTCCTTGATTATTGATGACATTCAAAATTTCATCAAAATCTGTTCACTACTTTTTGAGTTGCATAGGGAAAAGACAAACAAGCAGAGGCAAAAATGTTACCTCCTCCAACAAAGACGGCAGAGGTAATAAAAGGTATTAATATTGATTGTTCCTTGGTAGAACATTTATAAACTTGGTTGGTTCAAATTGTTATTAAAGGAATGTTCCTGCATGTTTTCAACCTAATCTGTATCTGTTGTATCTAAAATATTATGTGAAGTACCATGAACCATAATATCGTAAAAATTCCTTTACTGAGAAAAGAACAGAAACGGTGTGGTATGGTGGTGTAGTGGTTAGCACTGTCACCTCACAGCAAGAAGGTTCTGGGTTTGCGGCCAGCAGGGGCCTTTCTGTGTGGAGTTTGCATGTTCTCTCAGTGCCTGTGTGGGTTTCCTCTGGGTGCTCCGGTTTCCCCCACAGTCCAAAGACATGCAGGTTAGGTTAACACGGGGTGGCTGAAGTGCCCTTGAGTGAAGCACCTAACCCCCAACTGCTCCCCGGGCGCTGTAGCATAGCTGCCCACTGCTCTGGGTGTGTGTGTGTGTGTGTGTGTGCTCATTGCTCACTTGTGTGTGTGCGTGTGTTCACTGCTTCAGATGGATTAAATGCAGAGGATGAATTTCACTGTGCTTGAGTGTGCACGTGACAAATAAAGGCTTCTTCTTCTTAAACTCCATTTCCTCAAAAACTCATCCATAATGGAACTTGTGTGCAGTTGTTGAGATTTTTTTTTGTATTTCTGTGTATTTTTTTCATGAATTATTTCACAATTCCACAAAATTTTATTTCCACAAAAGCCTATGTAGTGTGAAATTATTCTATGTGTCTTAAACCGTTATTGACTGCCCAGCCTGGTCTTAAAGCTGAATCAGGATTGAGTTTCGAGTAAACTGTTCTCTGTTCTTTTCTTAGTAAAGGGAAACGAAATCATTCTCTGCGGTGGTTGCATGTAGATTACAGAATCAGTGGACAGAGAGCTGGAAGGAAAAAATGCTGGTGTACACTTTTTTTTTTTTTTAAATAAATACCATGTTACAGTATAGTAATTTATTACCATGACAAATAAAATTCTCAATTAGTCAAGGAAATATACTTTTTTTTATGTTAGTTTTTATATTAGTCTTTTGTATGCACATATTTTGTAATTGTGTTTAGTCGTCTTTACTGCTGTATGGAGGAGTTTCTCGGTTTTTGTTTGATGGGATTGGTTTCTAAGAATATTCTCACATTTTTAGCAGATTTCATGCCTCTGTGAGTGAAGAGGTTAAGCTCTCTGAGATGCACACAAGTCTACTTTGTTTACCAAATCAATTTCAAAATTAGGCCAAGTGTGGTGAAAGGATTGTGGCTCCTGCGCTTTTGAACAGAGAGCATGTTTTTGCATGTTGCATTATTTATTTGTTTCATAGCTCAAAGAAGCTTCAACTTGGTTATAGAGGAAAGGGCTATATCAAGGGCATCTCTGCCAAGGCAGACATGGCTGTCTATCCGAATATTCTGTCAAAACTGCCGAGGTGTGTGTGCTTCAATGTGCTATGAGTTTGAATAACACAAAACGAAGGCAGTTTTTATTTTTACACTTGATGGCTTTTTTGGAGGTCTTAGCTTAACCTTTACACCACAGTGTTTTTCAGTGCAGTCTCTCATGTCTCCATTCCCTGCATATGATTATTTAATCAGTCAGACCAGACGTTCAACATTTTGTTGCGTCTAAGTGGGGAACTTCTTTGACCTTATTTGTGTGTCATTTTCAGACTATAATAAAAATTCATAGGTAGCATAGTGGTGCAGTGGTTAGCACTGTCGCCTCACAGCATGCAGGTTCTGGGTTGGAAGCTGCCGGTCAAATGGGGCCTTTCTGTTTGGAGTTTGCATGTAGGGTTGTGTGGGTTTCCTTTGGGTGATCTAGTTTCCTCCCACACTCCAAAGACATGAGGATTAGGTCAAACGGCTACTCTCAATTGCCCGTGAGTGTGAATGGCTGCCTGTCTTTCTGTGTTAGCCCCATGATAGCCTGGTAGCCTGTCCAGCGTATACCCTGCCTCTCACCCAATGTCAGATGGAATTGGCTCCAACTCACCCGTGACCTGCGATGGATAAGTGGCATAGAAAATGAATGAAGAAATTTAATAAAAGTTCATTCATATCCAGTAACTTCTTTATCCTGGTCAGGGTCCTAGTGGCTCCAGAGCCTGTCCCTGGAGCACTGGGCACAAAGCAGGAGAATTAGCCCTGGGTGAGACACCAGTCCATTGTAGGACACCATGCACAAACACATTTGCATACTCGCCCACACCTAAGGACGTTTTTGTGCCACCAGTCCAATGATTTTGGACAGTGGGAGGAAACCGGAGAACCCGGAGGAAGCCCACTCGAACACGTGGAGAACATACAAAATTGGACAGACAGTAACCCAAGCTTAGGATCTCAGGGAAATCTGGAGCTGTGAGGCAGCAGTGCTACTCCCTGCACTACCATGTTGCTATAATAAAATTTCATCAGTGAAATTAAGTATTAATATTCCTCACTCTGGTGACTGCAAACCACCTCCTACGAGTTTCACTGTAGATACTGAATAATATGCTTTAGTGGTGGACAGATGATAAATTTATTAGCTATCTCACTTGGCAAGTGAAAGCTGCAGTGTGCTGCCCACTGCTATCTTTTGGTCTCCGTTTGATCTCCAGTAACCTGGGCGAAGGAATGGTAGCTAATGTAATTGGCAAACTAGGTAGCTAATTAAGTGAATTAATACAGAATAAGAAACATGAACTCGCATTGTGTTTTTTCATTATGTTGTTGGCAAATATTTGACAAACAGCTGAGATGTGTTTCCTCCTTGCAGTGCATATAAATAGAGGATGTTACACCATTGTGATATCCAGTCACGTGTGGTGACTGGATATATCACAAGTGAGTGAAGCAAGCTACATCCAGGACATAGTTTGTATGAAAAATACGAGTGACGTATTTCCCAGTAAAACACTCGTGTCCATTTAATATAATATATCATCATTCAGATTATTTTTACGTTGTTTTTAATTGGCTGAGCGAACTGCAAATAACTTCATACAAATAATAGTCTGCTCATGCACAGTTACTTCACATCTACACAGTTTGAATTGCAGCAATTAATGATCTAGTGAATGACAAATGGCACAAAATGGCTTCTTTTCCACCAGTCGCGTGCAGGACCCCAGAGGAAAAAAAAATAGCTTTAGCTAATGTTATGCTAATAATATTCATCTCATTATCTCTAGCCGCTTTATCCTTCTACAGGGTCGCAGGCAAGCTGGAGCCTATCCCAGCTGACTACGGGCGAAAGGCGGGGTACACCCTGGACAAGTCGCCAGGTCATCACAGGGCTGACACATAGACACAGACAACCATTCACGCTCACATTCACACCTACGCTCAATTTAGAGTCACCAGTTAACCTAACCTGCATGTCTTTGGACTGTGGGGGAAACCGGAGCACCCGGAGGAAACCCACGCGGACACGGGGAGAACATGCAAACTCCGCACAGAAAGGCCCTCGCCGGCCATGGGGCTCGAACCCAGGACCTTCTTGCTGTGAGGCAACAGCGCTAACCACTACACCACCGTGCCGCCCGCTAATAATATTATGAGTATTAAAAAAAAAAGCAGTTTGAATGATAAAACAATTATTGAATTTGGTTTGCACAAAATATCTTGATTTGTTAGTGTCTTGCAAGCAATTGATTGTCTCTGCCTTTGGCATCGGTAAATAATTGCTTGTTTGCCATGAACAAATCGATATTTAGTTCAACCTCCATCCAATAATCGCTTAAGATTTGAGCTTGGCTAGTGTCATTTTCTCTGTGCTTAATCACAAGGTAAGTACAAACTTTGTTGGAGAAAACGTCTTCCATCCACCATCCACCAGATCACACTTCATCTGATGTGTGTAGTGCAGCAGGCAGGCAGGCAGTGGGATTCGGAAGTACACTCCATAGTTACAGTATTCGTGTTGTAGGATCGAGATGCTGTGCATCGCAGTGAAATGCATTAAGTTTAAGCATAGTTAGATACCAAATTAAACCTTTTTGTTTTGCAAAACTCAATAAATGAGTAAGGATTCTTCTTTTACTGGTTGGTGAACCTACTTGTCCCCTGGGCAGCTATAAATAAAAAAGTGAATAACACGGACATGAAATCTGCTTGTACCAGGTTAGTAATTTGTCCATGTCTGAACTGCCTAATGCAGCAGGACTTGAAGGTGTTACCAGTTCAGTTTTATATAATCTTTCTATTGCTAGAGTGAAAGTCGGTTGTTAAGATAAACGATATAATTTGTACCTGATTCCAGGTTCTGTGAACTACGCAGTTTGAAAAAGAAAGAAAAGAAGGAAATACTGCGGGAGGAAAGAAAATTATAGATTGCCTGGAGAAGGACCACCTTGAAAATAAACCATGAAATCCATCACATTCATACCATTTCTTTCTGAACCAGATGACAACTTGGTATTAAGCACTAAAATGGAGACTCAAACCTGTATTTAGCTCAAGTGTGAACATACCATTTTGTTGCCAGAAAACTATTGCAGAGATTTTCTAACCATCAGCAAACTTCTGTAGCTGTCACTTGAAGCTTAGCATAGAAATGGGACCTTCTTTATGATTTACCATATTCAACAGAGCAATAGCAGTAACACCGTGCATTGTAACCCAGACATTTGATCATGTTAATAGACCCAAATTTGCAGGCTTTTTAATGAAGAATATAATTTAATGCCGCAGCCTGGATCACAGTGCCAAAACACATTGCTCTGAGTGATTGTGTAATCAGTGCATTGCATTTCTTCAGGCGTAACAGACCACTCATTAAATCTACATGAAGGAAAGAGTACTTAAACATAATGCAAATGCATTTACATTCATATACCGGTGTGTATATATAGGCTATATGTACAGAGTGGAATTGGCTGCTATATTTAAAGCTGCAAATCTGCATATTAGATTTCACCTTAGTGTCTGCAGTAACCCTGCTACATCCGTTTTGCACTGACCTGATTAAACAGAACCATGTAGAGAGTCATTCATATTGCACAACCTATTTCCTGGCTTTGAAACCGTATTAATCAGCGTTAATCATCTGACCACTGCTTGTCACCAAGCCAGTGTGAATATCTTACTATTTCAAAGTGAGGGATACACTTTTTTCTTTCTTTCTTTTTTTTTTTTTAACAAGCATATGAACACAAGTGGTCTTGTTCAGGGAGCTGGGCAAGTCAGGAGGTGCTGGGGGAAAAAAGAGATCACGCAGAGTGTAAGTAAGAGAGACACTAGTAAGAAAGAGGAATTTGAAGGAATCTTTCACTCAAAAATAAATAATAAGAGGAAATGTTTCCAGAGGCAGGACTCAATTGTGACTAACTGTCTGACTAGATTCCAATCATTGCAGGTCACGTGAGAATATTATAGTGAAGAATTCTGTAAAGCTAAAGCAGAGCTGGAGGGGGCAGATGGTGAAGGCAGAGGGAGATGGGTGAGCACTCACAGCTGGAATGCTGCATGTTTGTGTTGTGAGGTGACAGTGTCGGCTCCTGGCAAGCCTGAGCTCTGGCGCCTGCTGCCCTCAGCCTCCCTTTCACAGACACAGACCCTCTGCTGTTCTACCCTTCTCTCCCACTCTTTCGCTCTTCCTCCCTCCCTTTCTCTTCCCCTCCCTCTTTTGCTCTTCCTTCCCCTCCCCTTCTCCCATCCTGTGCCTTCACCAGAGATCAGCTGAGGAAGCAGCCACTCAGACTCCATTATTCTGTATTCTTCATTATTATGACTTATCAGCTCCATATTTATCTCCTGTTCACTACATACTCATCCACAATTTAAAGGAATATTATGGCATTTTTCAACCTCATCTCATCTCATTATCTCTAGCCTCTTTATCCTTCTACAGGGTCGCAGGCAAGCTGGAGCCTATCCCAGCTGACTACGGGCGAAAGGCGGGGTACACCCTGGACAAGTCGCCAGGTCATCACAGGGCTGACACATAGACACAGACAACCATTCACATTCACACCTACGGTCAATTTAGAGTCACCAGTTAACCTAACCTGCATGTCTTTGGACTGTGGGGGAAACCGGAGGAAACCCACGCGCACACGGGGAGAACATGCAAACTCCACACAGAAAAGCCCTCGCTGGCCACGGGGCTCGAACCCGGACCTTCTTGCTGTGAGGTGACAGCGCTAACCACTACACCACTGTGCCGCCATTTTTCAACCTAATCTTTTTTTTTTTTTTTTTTTAATTATTTCATTTCTTGCAGATGTGCAATTCTCATAGGCAAGAAATTCAACACACATTTCTTTCCTGATAAAAGAAGACAAAGGTCTGAAGCCAGCTATTGATTGCCTCAACAAGTACTCGTAGACTTGTATTCACTTTTGAATCAAAGCTCTTTTTTGTTTGTTTGTTTTTAAAAAAAAATTTAGTATGTGTATTTTTTTTTTCATGTTAATCACCAATTTTCAGGTTGAATACAGAACCCTAAAGTTTGTCCTTCTTGCAAAAACGCTTAAGTTTTTTTTTTTTTTACAGCTCTACAGTAGGGGCTTCCTCACTCAGACTAAGTAGAACCAAGTAGAACACCTTTAGGGAGATTTTTGGTTTGTCCTTTTGGGGAACCCTTAAATGTTCTGGTCACAAAACATTTCCAAAGCACATACAAGTGCAGGTTAGTGTTTTTATTAAAAAGTCCAGCAAATAAATTCGAAACAAGGATCAAACTCGAGGTTGGGCAACAGTTCTGGCGATCAGCAAACTTCAACATGAGGGAAATATCCAAAATAGCAAAAAAATAAATAAATAAAATAACAGAACATAAACCAGAGAAGCAAAGACGGAATATAAAGACTTGGCAAGTCAAGTAAAGGCACACTGAGCCTTACTTCGCAAAGAGGTATTGTCCAAAGTCTGTTGATATAGTGTGTGCGTGCAATGAGGAACAGATGTGTATAATCAGAACTCAAGTGGCTGTGAACATGCATGAAGGGAGTTGTAGTTCATGGCAGCCATATCTGTAGGCCATAGTGCATTCTGGGAAGCGGAGTCCAGCATGGCCTCAGTGCTGATGTGATGGAGCCCCTCCGCTCACTCTGGGAGCAGATCTCTAATGTGACCGTTTCTCTGTCAAGAATGATGTATGCTGGGACCCAGCACTGCTCCTCAGGGCTGTAACCCTCCCACTCTACGATGTTAGAAGCTTTCTGAAATCACTCTAGCCTTCCATCTCTCCTGCACGAGTTTAGGAGGTTCTTGGTGATGTATGCAGGCTGGCTGTTGATCTCGGGGGGGATTGGGTCAGAAGGCATGATGATTGGGGGGTTGAAGGCTAAGAGTCCCAGAGTAACAGATTTGAGGCAGGACACGTGAAAGGAGGGTGTAGTGTGGCTGTGGCATGGCAGGTCCAGCCTGTATGTTGCCTCAATGATGTAGTGGAGGATCTTGTATGGGTCTATAAACTTGGCATTTAACT
Organism: Neoarius graeffei; assembly: GCF_027579695.1. NCBI lineage: Eukaryota > Metazoa > Chordata > Actinopteri > Siluriformes > Ariidae > Neoarius > Neoarius graeffei. The sequence goes on along the minus strand of NC_083585.1, from coordinate 36,621,860 downwards.
TTTTACACCCTTGGGTGTTCCAGATGTCCTTGGTGGACAGATATACCCAGTCTCCTGGTTGAAACTGTGGGGTCTCTCCCTGTGGTGATCTGCAAATTGCTTGTTCTTCCTGGCTGCTTGCTCCAGGTGTTGGTGGGTGCTTTCTCACACCTGCTCACTTCGCCTGAACGAGTGACTCTGAAGGGTTGGCATCCCAGGGGAACACAGGTGGCTGGAAGCCAAGTACACACTGGAAGGGTGTTAGGAGAGTGGGTGAACGACACAGAGAATTTTGAGCATACTTGGCTCACGGGAGAAACTAAGCCCAACCCTCCTGACTGTTTGAACAGAAAGTTCGTAGAAAGCAGACGGTTTGCTGGTTAGCCCATTCTGCCTGCCCATTAGACTGGGGATGATCAACCGACATGAGGCTGACTGAGACCCTCAGCTTCTCCATAAAGCTGGGTCACACTCCCAAAGTGAACCGCACCGATGTCAATATTTATTTATTTATTTATTTTATTTTTTGGAATGTGTTGCAGGCCTCTTGAAATGCAGGAAAGAAATGTATAAGAACAAATGAAATGAAGCTGACCATACAAAACATGAAATAGCTGAGCAATCTACAATCAAATACATTAATTCATTCATTATCTCTAGCCGCTTTATCCTTCTACAGGGTCGCAGGCAAGCTGGAGCCCATCCCAGCTGACTACGGGCGAAAGGCGGGGTACACCCTGGACAAGTCGCCAGGTCATCACAGGGCTGACACATAGACACAGACAACCATTCACACTCACACCTACGGTCAATTTAGAGTCACCAGTTAACCTAACCTGCATGTCTTTGGACTGTGGGGGAAACCGGAGCACCCGGAGGAAACCCACACGGACACGGGGAGAACATGCAAACTCCACACAGAAAGGCCCTCGCCGGCCCCGGGGCTCGAACCCAGGACCTTCTTGCTGTGAGGCGACAGCGCTAACCACTACACCACCGTGCCGCCCCAATCAAATACAAGTCAAGTAAATCTAGAAGTCGTCCCGGTTTCCTTTTTTATTTGCATTTTCCATACTGTCCCAAGTCTTTCTGATTCGGTGTCATAAAATGTGAGAAGCTTTCTGAAATCAGTGCACAATTCAGACATGCTGTTCCCACACTAATATAATTACGGCACATCCTGTGGCTCTGCAGCAGAACGTCTATACTGCATTCCTATTCAGATCAGCATGTGATGAGTCTTTAGGTACACTGTGTATCAGTCTCAGCAGAGCAGTTTGGTATAGAGAGAACAGTACTTAGTGTGTTCTCTGATAAACAAGTGTGTTTATCCTGCATCCCCCAGCTCAGGCTCCAGTGTCAGTTTGACTTGTTGACTCATCAAAAAGAAGAACCTGTTCTGTCTGGTAGCTGTCAGACCTGTAACGGATGGCAGTACTAGGGCGAGTAGCCTGCAGGCAGCTCGCTGAGAGTTTCGCTTACTCCGTATTCCTCTCAGCAAGCTTAAAAGCAGCCTAATCATTAAACATGCTACATGCTCATGTTTAAACTGCGATGCTGCATTCCTCTTGTAACTGTTCTAATGGACTGTGTATGTATATGTGTGTGTGTGAGAAACAAGTGAAATAGGAACATTCCTGCCTCACTCCCGTTCTCCCCCTCAGCTCATTGCTGCCACCCCACCCCCTGTTTCCTTCCTGTTCTTATTTTAGAATTTATTGGATGTTTTTTTTTTCTCTACATCCGGCAACAAAGAGAGGTTTGTGCCATATCCTAACTACGCACTCTTCCGTGGCAAGGAAGGGGTATGATCAAATATTTTCACAAAACAGCTAAATGTTCCTCTCCCCCCCCCTCCCCACACACACACGGAGTAACTGTGATAAAGCTTTACTTTCAATTTTATATATCGATACTTCATGATTTTTAAGCCACTGATATCCGCCATGTGCTACTTTGCAGGTATTTCTTTGAAAATTGCTAATATATAAGCAGTGTAGTCAAACTCGGGCATAAATCGGCATTCAAATTTCTACACTGGATTCATAAATGTTCAACGTCTGGATGAGTTTTGCTTTTAACTTGCTTTAAGCAGTTTTTGTCTCTAAAATCCGCACTTGTGTATTGTAACACAACAGTTCAATGTAATAAGTGACTAGGGGTTTAATACACTGCCCGGCCAAAAAAAGGTCGTCGTTTGGATTTAAATAAGCAAATACTTAAGAGCCTTTAATTGGATAATTACAGCAGTGATTAACATGTTTTAGTTGGCAACAATACTTTTAACCCTAACTGATGCAGTGAATAGCTTTGCATTGCTTTAAAAACCATGTCGGAAAACGTAAGCCTTGGTCATGGAAAGGATGTTACTGTGTTTCTAAGGCTACGTTTACATGAGACCGTATCTGTCTCGTTTTCTTCGCGGATGCACTGTCCGTTTACATTAAACCACCTGGAAACGCCGGGAAACGGGAATCCGCCAGGGTCCACGTATTCAATCTAGATCGTATCTGGTCCGGTGCTGTGTAAACATTGAGATACGCGAATACGCTGTGCTGAGCTCTAGCTGGCGTCCTCATTGGACAACGTGACTGTGACATCCACCTTCCTGATTCGCTGGCGTTGGTCATGTGACGCGACTGCTGAAAAACGGCGCGGACTTCCGCCTTGTATCACCTTTCATTAAAGAGTATAAAAGTATGAAAATACTGCAAATACTGATGCAAATACTGCCCATTGTGTAGTTATGATTGTCTTTAGGCTTGCCATCCTTCCACTTGCAAGTGATAAGTGATATGCGCTGGGATCACACACACAGCGGCTCAGTCCCGAATCGTGGCTTGTTCACTTCACTCGCGCGCTGTGTGAGCTGCGCAGGGCCGGAGTGCGCACCCTCCAGAGGGCACTCGCTGTTCAGGGCGGAGTGATTTGGAGCGCAGGATGCCTGCGGAGCCGAGCGCATCCGCGTATTGGTGTTGCTGTGTGCACGGCTAACAGTTTTAGTGTAAACGCGAATCGTTTTAAGAACGTTAATCTGATGATCCGCTGATTCGACGTAATGTAAACGTAGCCTGATGGGTCAAATTATTGGCCTGCATTTAAGCAAAGAAAACGACTAAGGAGATTGCTGAAATTACAGGAATTGGGTTAAGGACTGTCCAGTGCATTATTAAAACCTGGGAGGAAAGTGGTCAACCGTCAACTTCGGGGAAGAAATGTGGTCAAAAAAAACCCTCTTGATGGACCATAATCGGAGATCACTTAAACACTTGGTGAAGTTGAATGTTTTAATAGTGAAATTAAGAGCATTTTCCATATTCACAATGTGACAAGAACTCACAGGGTTGGGACTAAACAGCTGTGGCCATAAGAAAACCACTTGTTAGTGAGACTAATCAGGAGAAAAGGCTGCAGTTTACTAGGGAGCATAAATATTGGATTCTGGAGCAATGGAAGAGGTCATGTGGTCTGATGAGTCCAGATTTACTCTGTTCTTGAGTGATGGGTGTAGCAGGGTAAGAAGGGAAGCTCATGAAGCGATGCATCCATCATGTGTAGTGGCCACTGTCCAAGCCTCTGGAGGTAGTGTGGTTGTTTCAGGTGGTCAGGTCGAGGCTCAGCAACGTTATGGAGCGATAAAATGAAGTCAGCTGACGACCTGAACGTACTGAATAACCAGGTTATCGCATCACTGGATTTTTTTTTCCCCTTCCCTGTTGGCACGGGCATAAAATTAGGGTGCAAACTGTGCAACAGTGGTTCCAGAAGGACGAGGAATCATTTTCACACATTTTCTTTACTGCTTTGTTGAACAGTATTTGTGTTTGTAAAGGAGCACTGGGTTGATGGGAACACTTTTCAGTCTGGCTGTTATATCTCTCTTGAATAATTAAGCATGAGCAAGATTGCAGCTTTACTGAATATCAGTTTCGGCTGTGATATTGTGCCGATATTCAGTACAGTACATTACATGGCATTTAGCAGACGCTGTTATCCAAAGCGACATACGACGAGTGCAAAAGTCACAACGGCGTGATTTGCGAGTGTGCTATAGCTTTTATCCAGCAGTTCTATAAACAAGAAATCAATATCATTAACTATTATTATTGATATTTCAGATGCAATATTTCCAAATATTTTAAATATTCAAGTGTTCCTACCACTAATAGACACATTATACCTATAAAGAGGCAGTCTTCCTATTTATTATACGACACGTATGGACCTGCGCATGCACTGTTCCATTGGGAAAAGTCACGTGACTGGGCAGATACGGACTTTTGAATCCGGTCTGGAAAAGCCCATATGCGGCCCCGGACCCATTTCTCTCGCTTCCGCCGTTTTCATTTTGCTCTGAATGGTTACTTTGAAAAATGAGCGACACAACTGAGCACAGTGAGAGTGAATTTTATTATCCAGATGATTTATCAGACGCGGACCTAACTGAACAAGCTGAAATTGTCAAAGAAAATGAAAAAAGATACTTTCGACACCATAAAAAAAAACAAAGTACGACATGAACGTTTTCAAAAGATTTCTTGCTGAAGTTAAGGAGGAAAGAGACATAAGTCATCCCCTCGAAGGAGCCAGACAGCTTGCTATGTAATTTCTATATACAAGCGAAGAGAAAAGGAAATTTAGACTATGAGTCTGACACTTTGTCTTCCTTTTCGCGAAGTATTCGACACTACCTTGACGACAACAACAGTAAGATAAACATCCTGAAAGATTAAGACTTGAAGTCCAGGGAAGTCCTGAAGTCAAAAAAGGTCATATGATAAAATGCTTATTGACTGAGTTAGGTCGGGCCAGACGGGAAAATGTTTGGCTCTTGGTCATTTGTATGGTCCTTACGGATGACCTCAAGACAAATATTTTCCCGTCTGGCCCTCCCACTCTGTTACATGCATGTACTTATTGACTATCATTGCATCATGAATGTGATAATCATCCCCACATGGACATTACATTAAAAAAGCATGCTCATGACCTCCACATGGAAAGAAAGGGTTCAAACAAAATAGTGACCTTACACTCACTCACTTTTTCATGACTATGTTGCCACCCAGCAGTGCTGTATGTAAGTCAGAACTAAAGTGTTTACAAGTAGAGCTGAAAGTGATGAGCCGCTTGTGCGGCCCCTTTTGGTGTAGCCAGCTAAACATTTTGAACCATAAACAAACGGATTAGTGATGAGTTATTTCCTTATACAATTCACCACGTTTATACTGGCACATTAGCTGTCAGTAGCTTAGACATAAACTCATTGTAATTCTAGTGTGCTGGCTAAACGCCCAGACGCTAGTTTATGTCCTGACTGGTGGTTTGTTATTACCTTTAGTCTCTGAAAGCATGCATCACACAGCCATGTTCCTTTCAGTGTTACAGGTCTGGATAGTGATTTAAAGATGGCAGCATTCTACTTGTTTATAGTCACCCATTGCCTAGGATTGTCTAAACTCTGAGACTTTTTTTTTTTTTTTTATACAGTACATGCTCCCGAGATACAGAATTTCTAGGCGCAGCCAGGGGCCGGAAGGAATCCTGTTTGGGAACCACAGGATTTCATCTCTGCTTTTTGCAGATGATGTTGTCCTGTTGGCTTCTTCAAACCAGGACCTTCAGCATGCACTGGGGCGGTTTGCAGTCGAGTGTGAAGCGGCTGGGATGAGAATCAGCACCTCCGAGTCCGAGGCCATGGTTCTCGACCGGAAAAGGGTGGCTTGCCCTCTCCAGGTTGGTGGAGAAGTCCTGCCTCAAGTGGAGGAGTTCTCGGGATCTTGTTCACGAGTGAGGGAAGGATGGAGCGTGAGATCGACAGGCGGATCGGTGCAGCCTCCGCAGTGATGTGGTCGCTTTACCGGTCCGTCGTGGTGAAGAAGGAGCTGAGCCAAAAGGCGAAGCTCTCAATTTACCAGTCGATCTACGTTCCGACTCTCACCTATGGTCATGAGCCTTGGGTAATGACCGAAAGAACAAGATCGTGGATACAAGCGGCCGAAATGAGTTTCCTTCGCAGGGTGGCTGGGCGCTCCCTTAGAGATAGGGTGAGAAGCACAGTCACTCGGGAGGAGCTCGGAGTAGAACCGCTGCTCCTCCACATCGAGAGGAATCAGCTGAGGTGGCTCGGGCATCTTTTTCGGATGCCTCCTGGACGCCTCCCTGGGGAGGTGTTCCAGGCATGTCCCCCCGGGGAAGACCCAGGACACGCTAGAGGGACTATGTCTCTCGGCTGGCCTGGGAACGCCTCGGTGTTCTTCCCAAGGAGCTGGCCGAGGTGTCTGGGGAAAGGGAAGTTTGGGCTTCCATGCTTAGACTGCTGCCTCCGCGACCCGGTCCCGGATAAGCGGAAGAAGACGAGACGAGACAGTACATGCTTCTAACGCACTTTTAACATCATCCCTTGTCAGGCATAGTTGGGTTTGACTTATTGTTTACTCCACAGGCCTCAAAACCAAATATAAAAATATATTAATATCCATCCATCCATCCATCCATCCATTATCTATAGCCACTTATCCTGTTCTACAGGGTCGCAGGCAAGCTGGAGTCTATCCCAGCTGACTATGGGCAAGAGGCGAGGTTCATCCTGGACAAATCGCCAGGTCATCACAGGGCTGACACGGAGACAAACAACCATTCATACTCACATTCACACCTGCGGTCAATTTAGAGCCACCAATTAGCCTAACCTGCATGTCTTTGGACTGTGGGGGAAACCGGAGCACCCGGAGGAAACCCATGCAGACACGGGGAGAACATGCAAACTCCACACAGAAAGGCCCTCGCCGGCCACTGGGCTCGAACCCGGACCTTCTTGCTGTGAGGCGACAGTGCTAACCACTACACCTCCGTGCTGCCCTTGAATAATCATATGCAATTTAATGCATCATTCAATTAACAGATTATTGAATAGTGTGTATTATAAGCGAAGAAGGTGAAGGACGTAATTGATACAGAATCTGCTCCTTCTTATTTAACTCGCTCTCCTTCTCTAACTGTTCATTTTACTTATTTTATTAACTCATTGTACTGATGTACTTTATTTACTAATGTTTATATTTATATTCTTATTGTTTATTGTATAAATAGCTTTAGTATTTATAATAGAGCTGAGGAGATGAAGGTTATGGCCCAGAGCCAGAACCACTGAGTCACTGCTGCTTCTACATACTGTATATTATCTTGGTTTTGGGAAAACGACACTCCGCTTGTTTAAACCGTTTGTTCTTTTATTAGAAAAGTTGAACCCAAATAGCTTGTGTTATACTGTATATGTAAATCTCAGTTGCCATTAGCGCAGCAGGACATTAGGTAAAATAGCTCTGATTATTTTTCTCAGCACCGCAAACACAATTGTGTTTGCACTTTTTTCAACCAACTTATGAACAAAATAGTTTTATTGCACTTTTTTAGCATTCTGAATCAACAGAAGATGCCCCCCCCAACACACACACACTGTACATTATACTTAATGCTCTGGATGATGATAATTATTTGAGGAACTGTGATTAAGAAAATTAGCAGGATGCTGCACCTGTTGTAAAGCAATCCCAAACTCTCAGACGCATCAATTTTTATTTTCAAATCTATACAGTACACATTTATCATGGCACACACGCATGGACTTCTTACAGCAGTGGTTCTCAGAGGAATTCGCAACCAAATGTTGTTGAAATGAATAATAATAATGGAGTTACTATATTTATAGTATTATAGTTTAATGAGTTATTATTTATTACTTAAATAAATCTTCAGTAAATTGAAAACGAATAGGTTTATAAGGATTGGACATGTTTTGTCAAAGTAAATTTCAGAAATAAAAGCCTCTGCGTCTGCAATATGAGCTTAATGTCTGAACGCTTCAGCTCCCGAGTGGCACAACAGAAACGCATCTGCCCCATCATCTGGGGACTGCGAGGTCAAATCCTAATGATGTCACAGCCATCCAAAGAGCACAAACTTGGTCTGAGCAAAACTGGAGGCAGGGGTGATGTACTCTCTGCCCTCTGTCAATTACAGCAGTGCTAGCCAATTGTGGGTGTCTGTGAGCTCATGCAAACACAAGTGGGTGGATAGCACTTTCCTCGGAGTCCCAATGTTGCATGAGCAGCAGTTTGAAAAAATGCGGTCAGCTGGTGTCCGGTGCCTTGAATGCTGGTACCACCCTCTCTTATCGGTGGCTGTCGTGTGATAGGGGAATTGTCCATGACTAAATTGGAGAGAAAATCTGAATAATCTAGTTATGTTCATGGGGCGTATACTGTAACTTATAGTTACACTTACAGCCCCAAGAAACAAAAAGTTTGAGAATCTGTGGCTTACAGGTTGATCCTGAAGCACATTCTTTTTTGCTTATTTCAAAGACATGCGGTTAGGTTAACATGGGGCAGCCTTGGGCTGAAGTGCCCTTGAGTGAGGCACCTAACCCCCAACTGCTCCCAGGGCGCTGTAGCATTAGTCTGGCTAACGCAACTTCAAAGCTCTGCGAGCATTTGGTCTGGCATAGATATTAAGCCCAACCGTTTCCCAAAGCGCGTGGTTGACCCGCCTCCCTGAAATGCCTCAGTTTGCTACTGGTCGAAGCCAGAAAAGGCTTTGACGAAGCTTAAACCAATCACATCACTCTTTCCTCTGACGTATGTGACGCGACGGAAACTGCTTGAGTAACAGGAAGATGAAGGAGGAGCTGAAGAGGACGATAATAGCGCAATCAAAGGCGAGACGACCACAACGATAGGATTCTCGCTGAGCCCCATTGATTTGGCTACCAGCGGGGCTAACTGGTAGATTAAACTCTTACCGAAGCCGGTCGGGAGCAAGGCGAAAACGTCCTTCCTTTCAATAAATACCTCCAGGGCTGCTCTTTGCTCCGTTTTCAATGAGAACTTCCCGTTGAATGCTTTCAATACAGCATCTACCGCTGTGTCAAAGGCTTGCCGCTGCTCCATGTTCGTAATGTTTCTAGTGAATGAAGCGCTTCCGGCATAGATTCTGTAAACAATCTATGGCTTCCGGTCGCAGTTCTACTACGTCACTGCCTTGAACACGCCTCTACCCAGGGCCGTTGGAGATGCTCAAAGTTGATTGGCTCCCGATTTTTCGGGAGCTTGGAAGAGCTGGAGATAGCTTGCCTTGCCAGACTAAGTTCGCAACAGCCCCCCGTGTTGCGTCACACTTAGGATGGGTGGGCCCAGGCTACTGTAGCATAGCTGCCCACTGCTCTGGGCATGTGTGTGTGCTCATTGCTCACGTGTGTGTGTGTGTACAGTATGCGTGTGTTCACTGCTTCAGATGGGTTAAATGCAGAGAGGAATTTCACTGTGCTTGAACGTGCATGTGACAAATAAAGGCTTCTTCGTCTTTAACCTGAGATCAGTATGACTGAAAGCTAATGGGAACCAGGAAACTTGATTTACATCAAGTGGTCAAACTGAATAAGAGTAAGGGAGCCAATTTCGGATCCGATCTCCAATTTGTCACAATATATAGAATAATCTTTTGAAAGGTCTAACGAATGTGTGCTATGGACTACGCTAATTACATTCTTGTGAGTATTTCAAGTATTCAGAGTATTCCTTGGAGGCTTTTCACAATTTTTCTGGAAATGCAGTGGGGAAAGTGGGAAGATTTTGACCGAACCCTCAGAAGGATATGTGCTCTCTCGCTCGCGTGCACACACACACACACACACACACACACACACACACACACACACACACACACACATCTGTCTTACTATCCTTCTGAGGACCTTCCATTGGTGTGTAATTATTAATGCGGTTAATTAATGCTATGCCTGCAGCTAAATCTAACCTTAACCTCAGTCATGAAAAGGAAAATTTTTTGGCTCTTTTATTTTATTTTCACAATTGTGTTATAAACAATACTTTCCTTGTGGGGACCATCGAAATATCCCCACAAGGTTAAACTCATCCGGTTTTACTGTCCTTGTGGGGGCATTTAGTTGTCAGTAGTACAGTGTATATAAAACATGCGTGTGCGTACACACACACACACACACACACACACACACACACACACACACGAGCTCTGCTGAAACTGTTGCAACCTTGAACTCTCAGTGCCACTGTCAGAGCTTCCCTTGGCACGGAGTAAACACAGCTGTATAAAACCACTGAACACTGCTAATAATTAGTAATATGGGAACAGGGTTACTGGAGTTGAGAAATCTAATACAACACTCCATGCTGTTTTTTGCCCCTCATATACATTTATGAAGCTTTTTTTCTAAGCGCCATGATCAGGAGGCTACATGCAGCTAAATATTTCGTTTTATTCGCCAGTCTGTTCACTGGTGTAGCTTGTTGTGGGATTAATAGTAACCCTGTAGGACTGTCAAAGAAAAATAAACACCATAAGCCATAACAATGGAAATTTGCAATCGCTGAACCCGTCCAAACACAATATGCTTGCAGTTGCTTAGCTTGTATAAATGAGCACATTGATGGATGATGGAAGATGATGTTGTTTTGTATGTGTGCCTCCTCTTTTCCCATGTTCTTGGCTGGATTCCGTGGGACCTCTGCTGTGGTGTCTGCATGCGGCTGCCAATATTGGACTGCAGGCCTTATTCGGAATGTAAGGAGTGTGTGGGAGTCGACTGGGGTTCAGTTTCTGCTGCTCGCTCGCTTTTTTCCCCTCATTGTGAAATCATCTCATAATGTGCTCCTTTGTTAAACCAGCAGCCTATTCAAGCCCAGTCTGTGTATCTTGTAGTGAAACTATTGCGCCTCTACTGAAGTCAGTGAATTGGATGTTGTCAGTTGTGGTGGGAGAAAAGTCAAGAGTGGACTCCACTGTAAGATTCGGTATTATAAACATGAGCATTTTAGCCATGCTGGGAAAATGTGGAGTTTTTTTTTTTTTTTATGATTGAAAATTGCCCATTGGCAAATTTTGTGCTTTTCCTTTAATCAAAACCAGTTTTGGGAGCTCTGAACACATAAACAGCATATTCAGAAGCATGCCTGCTATTCCCATGGGAGATTTACCACATGCAGATTTGCTTGGAGGAATACAGCAAGCATGTAATTATAGACAGTTTTGGTAGAATCCCTTTATTTGCTTAAAGGTGGCAAAAAGATATTAACACACGTTCACACATTTTTCATTTCATAGTCAGCATTGAAAAATGACATAATATCTCTCATCTCATTATCTCTAGCCGCTTTATCCTTCTACAGGGTCGCAGGCAAGCTGGAGCCTATCCCAGCTGACTATGGGCGAAAGGCGGGGTACACCCTGGACAAGTCGCCAGGTCATCACAGGGCTGACACATAGACACAGACAACCATTCACACTCACATTCACACCTACGGTCAATTTAGTGTCACCAGTTAACCTAACCTGCATGTCTTTGGACTGTGGGGGAAACCGGAGCACCCGGAGGAAACCCACGCGGACACGGGGAGAACATGCAAACTCCGCACAGAAAGGCCCTCGCCGGCCCCGGGGCTCGAACCCAGAACCTTCTTGCTGTGAGGCGACAGCACTAACCACTACACCACCGTGCCGCCCGGCATAATATTGATGTGTTAATTATTGATATGAAATTTGCAAAAAAGGACAATCGAGACAACTCAGGAGGTTTTGTTTAATACAGATTGCATAGAAACAGATTCTGTGGTCTGTCCATCCATCCATTATCCATAACTGCTTATCCTGTGCAGGGTTGCAGGCAAGCTGGAGCCTATCCCAGTTGACTATGGGCGAGAGGCAGGGTACACCCTGGACAAGTCGCCAGATCATCGCAGGGCTGACACACAGACATGGTTTGCCATATAATACGCTTATAATGTTCACCCTCTGATTTTAGCACAAGATTGTACAGTCTTGACTGACGAAGTAAACAATACTCCCTGAGATATCGATATTTTATTTTTAAATTTGGACAATATGCACTAGGTTTTGGGGATGTAACCAAATACCGATGCATTATACACATTATACAGCTTTCTTGCCAGAAAGCATCTAGAGGTGTGCATTGGGACCAGGATGGGACCAGACACAAGACGCAACAAAAATCGTGAAAGCCAGGAGGTTTGTACTTGCATGCAAGTGCAAGCAGGCTGTCACTGGACAAAGACCTTGTTTATTTTTAAACATGAACATGCAGCACTGCTTGATGCATTTTCAGCATCCTTAGTAACTGCCTGGTCAGGGTTGCAGTGGTTTGAATTAGGCTACTACTCTGCTTATATTTTTGGAAATGGAACAAGAAAAATAATCAGAGTCGGGTACAAGCAAAAAAAAAAAAAGCCTCTATGAATGGGAACAAAAACTGTCCTACATCTCTTGCGTAATTAATTATGAGCTTGAGTGATGTATCTTAAGTGAAGAAGCTGAACTGTCAGAGCTAGAATTCACGGACCATGCTGGTATTTCTACCTCCTGAGAGTTTTTTCAAGTGTTGTCCAGTGTTTTGGGGTGTACAGTGGTGGGGTTCATATTTAAAAAAAAAAAAAAAGCCTTTCTGGTTCAGGCTACACCTACTTCAAGTTTCAGTCTGAACCTACATACAGCTATGGATATTTGGAGCACTAAACTAATACAGATATCATTGCATTACAGTCTTACTGCATAAATCGAAGCACTGAGATAGACTGGCATCTCATCCAGGGTGTGTTCCCACCTTATACCCAGTGGTAAAGAGACAGGCTCCAAATAATACTCCTGGGATAGGCCACCAAACATGACGAAAGAAAAAAAAAATCGGTGTATATTCAAGTTGGGTAGATCAAAATTTGCTAGCTGTTAGATCAGTCTTTAATACCAGGCTGATCTTCGAAGTGATTGTTTGCAGGTTCTATGGTGTATATATTCACATTCATATTCATTTGGATAGTGCCATGATTCATTTTGACAATGCAGCACAGCTGCACTGTTGGAGGAGAGCCAGATGTTGGTGGAGAGAGAGAGAGAGCGAGCAGGAAGCAGCTCGGCATGCCATAGGAGACTCTTTGAAAACAGGAAGGCAGCTTCTCTGCTTGTGAGCTGTTTCCTGTGGCAGGGAGATGGGTGGTGGGGAGGCACTGGGCTTCTGATGTCTGCTGGGAAAAGAACCTTTCACATAGGACTGGAAATGGTCTTTTATGGACATACAGGCAAGAGGAACTGTTCACTGGAAGATATTCATTTCCTGTTTGTCACTCCTTATTGTGGGCTTGGCGCTTTTTTTTTTTTTTTTTGGCTTGCAGGTTTAAACCTTTTATCAAAGTCATGATGTCTATATTACCCTAAAATTATGGTTTTTAAAACAATTCTAGCAATCCTAGTACAAAACATTAGTGCTTGGGGATAATTCTGGTTGCTTGTGGCTATAACCAGAAGCTGTAATCATCTTTAGTAACAGTAAGTTGTCAGTGTTGTGAGATCGTTTCTCCCTTCTAGGTGCAGAGACCCCTGCTGGTTTCTCACATGGAAGGAGTCCTGGTTTAATTCATTAATCTGCTGCACTCCTTGTCATCATGCTGATAAAATATGATTTGCATTAACAACACACACGTATATGCTGAAGCTGTCTCAACTCCTGTTCTTTGTAGCCCAGTAAAGAACACACAAGCTCATTCACACACTCATCTGCTACTCAGACTCTCGCTTTCTTTAGTAAGCCCATATTTGATTCTATTATCACACGTTTGACAGATCAGCGTGTGGTCTGATGGAGAGAAAGAGGAAGGGATTAGGTCTTGCTCTCAGTGCTGATGAGATATCTTTAGGAAAATAACTCTGCAAGTTTATACAGATCCAGCATAGATCCTCTGCAACTGTAGGAGTTGAGGTAGAGAAATGAGACAATGGAGAAATGAAGAGATGCATAAAAATACCTAGCAGCACAGAGAGAGCTGGACCGAGTCAGCTATCAGAAAACAGAGACAACGGTGAAATGAAACACCAGTGCAGCACACGAGAGCAGAAACTGCCACTAAACCAGAGAACACTGTGCTTTTGTAGGAGACATTGTACAAGAGATACTAAGGGCTTTGTTTGTGAACATACTGTCTGCTAGCTTGCCGAAATATTGAACATTTAGAGGCCAGTGGAGCAAATTATTGCCGTTTTTCCATGCCAGTGTCTTTGCTCTTTGAAAACTCTAACTACTGTGATGAGGCAGAGCTGTAATTGCGATTATATAAAATGCATCTCAGAGTAAAGTGACTGAGAAATAAGAGACTGTTGATTCTTAATTATGTTGGGGGGGGGATTATTCTTGAGTTCACTGCAGTCTTCTCTTGAAAGGTTTTGCATTAATGCACAAAACCTTTTCATTTACCACGTTTTGCATATGCCCTTAAATTGTTGTCCGATCAAAAACGTATCCTCGTGGTGGTACAGGAAGGTCAGAGTCTAAGAGTACTATTAAGCAATTAGCACAGCAAGAAAAAAAGTAAATAAATGGTGAAGAGGTGGGTCTTTTTGTTTATTTATATATATTACACACACACAAGATACAAGGCATCAAGACCCTCTCTCTCTCTCTCTCTCTCTCTCTCTCTCTCTCTCTCTCTCTCTCTCTCTCTCTCATATATCACACAGGGTGTTTTCAAAAAATTTGATATCATTTCACAATCTAATAACTTTGCCAATTCTCGTTCACTTGACCTCAAATTTTAACAGCGTGTGTGGAAACGAGTCAAAATTGTATGTTTAATGTTTTTTTTTTTAATCTTTTTAGATATACGAATGCCATTCACTGGAGAAGAAAAGGCGTTGTGTGTTAGAGTATGCTCAAACACAGTCAAACAAGACTGTGCAGCGTGCATTTATGAGAGAATTCTCTAAAAATGTTCCAACTGTAATGCAGATTTGGACATGGCACAAAAAGTTCAATGAGGAAGACTGTCTGTGTGTCTGTGTCTCAGGCGGCACGCATATTGAAACTTTGTGAAATCGTTCAGGGAATCCACATACCTTTTGAATTTCTCATTAAGATGTTGAGGAATAAATCTTATATTGCTCAACATTAAGCCTCTTCGGTTTCATTTGCCTAGACTATGTAGTTTCTGGGATATTTATATCTCAAATAATATCAAATTTTTTTAAATACCCTGTTAAAATAAATAAATATATAGGTGGTACGGTGGTGTAGTGCTTAGCGCTGTCGCCTCACAGCAAGAAGGTCCTGGGTTCGAGCCCAGCGGCCAGCGAGGGCCTTTCTGTGCGGAGTTTGCATGTTCTCCCCGTGTCTGCGTGGGTTTCCTCCGGGTGCTCTGGTTTCCCCCACAGTCCAAAGACATGCAGGTTAGGCTAATTGGTGGCTCTAAATTGAGCGTAGGTGTGAATGTGAATGGTTGTGTGTCTCTGTGTCAGCCCTGCAATGACCTGGCGACTTGTCCAGGGTGTACCCCGCTCCTCACCCATAGTCAGCTGGGATAGGCTCCAGCTTGCCTGCAACCCTGTAGGACAGGATAAGCGGGTACAGATGATGGATGGATTTTATATATATATATATATATATATATATATATATATAGTTTTGATGTCAACAGTATTTCTAATGAAAAAAAGCTTTTAACACTCGTGCTCCACTACACTTTCATTATCTTATGAAACCACAAAGGGTTCGGATGCAAGTGCAGCTTCACTGACGCAAATGGAAAAGCAGACATTTCCAAAGGGTAAAGACAGAGTCAGTCATTAACAGGTAATGGTTCAAACAAACTCAAACTAAACAAACAGGGTCAAGACTAGAACAGCATGTATGCCATACTAATTGGTAGTTGGACAAAAATGGAGTTTAACTCTGTTTTATCTTAAATTTAAAGTTTTCAAGATCTTTCTTTACCTCTGCCAACTTGGAGATCTTTTCACCTCTGTTTTTGTCTGTTCCCATCGTAACTCAAGAAGTAGTAAACAGATTTTGATGATATTTTGAGGAAAAGTGGGCCAAGGAACAATTTTATTCGATTTTGATGCAAATCCGGATATGTGGCTTGGCGGAGGTGTGCACTCTACCGGGCTACCCTTCTAGTTTATACCGTATATGTATCCCAGTAATAACGTCTTCATTCATCACTGGTATTTAATTTGATTTTTGCATTTCTTTCATCTGAGATCTACTTAAAAATCCACCATCTTCAATTTGCTTTCACACAGAAATAATACTGGAATAAAACGGTCACTACTTACCCAGCGGTGTTGTAGGACCTTCATCGTAAAAATCAAACATAGAAAACAGCTTGAATGCCATAAACGCCTGTTAGAAACTGTGAACTAATTAAAGTAATATTAGCCTTAAGCTCTCATTTCATTATCTCTAGCTGCTTTATCCTTCTACAGGGTCGCAGGCAAGCTGGAGCCTATCCCAGCTGACTACGGGCGAAAGGCGGGGTACACCCTGGACAAGTCGCCAGGTCATCACAGGGCTGACACATAGACACAGACAACCATTCACACTCACATTCACACCTACGGTCAATTTAGAGTCACCAGTTAACCTAACCTGCATGTCTTTGGACTGTGGGGGAAACCGGAGCACCCGGAGGAAACCCACGCGAACACGGGGAGAACATGCAAACTCCACACAGAAAGGCCCTCGCCGGCCACGGGGCTCGAACCCGGACCTTCTTGCTGTGAGGCGACAGCACTAACCACTACACCACCGTGCCGCTTTTAGCCTTAAGATACATACATTATTTATATTTAAATAGGTTAAACATCAGTTAAGAGTGGGCGGCACGGTGGTGTAGTGGTTAGCGCTGTCGCCTCACAGCAAGAAGGTCCTGGGTTCGAGCCCCGGGGCCGGCGAGGGCCTTTCTGTGTGGAGTTTGCATGTTCTCCCCGTGTCCGCGTGGGTTTCCTCCGGGTGCTCCGGTTTCCCCCACAGTCCAAAGACATGCAGGTTAGGTTAACTGGTGACTCTAAATTGACCGTAGGTGTGAATGTGAGTGTGAATGGTTGTCTGTGTCTATGTGTCAGCCCTGTGATGACCTGGCGACTTGTCCAGGGTGTACCCCGCCTTTCGCCCATAGTCAGTTGGGATAGGCTCCAGCTTGCCTGCGACCCTGTAGAAGGATAAAGCGGCTAGAGATAATGAGATGAGATGAGATCAGTTAAGAGTGAAAAGGAACTATTCCATAAATTATGAATTTGAGTGACAACATGAAGCAATAACGATCATTTGGATAAAAAATAGTTGATCTAAATAATTAATGATGCACTGAATATACAACTGAATATTAATTAGTATTTTTTAATAGTATTCAAACAGTGAAAATTATTCTGAGGGGCTTAATGGCAGATTTTAATAAAACGTCCTAATCATAATGTAGGATATTGTGTATAAAAATTAAAAATAAAGATGCATAAAGAACTGTTTTATAATCGCAAGGGTTATATTTACAACTGCACAGGCTTTGTCAAAATTCTGACTTGTCTAAGCAATAGGTGCTTGAACATATTTCTTCAGCAGTATCTGTGAGTCTCCGCAGCAGTTGCGCTGCGTTGTTGAATGAGCCGAGGGCAGATTTCACTTTGACGGTCTTTCTGGTTGAGGGTGACATTCGGATTAAGGATGACAGCAGTGTCATATTCAGAGGATAGAACAGAAATGAGGAGATGGACATGCAGTGTGACAGCTTGTCAGGTTTCGGATGATAGACTCCTTCATGGTGGGGGGATGTGGGTTAGTAGGTGTCCTGAACAAGCCCCGCTCAGTCTGTGCACAGGTTCGCTCAGACGTTGGCCCTGTGTGCAGCGCGGAGTATAAACTCTTCACTAAGGATATAAGATGTGGCCTTGTATTTAGCGTTCTGTCAGCAGGAGGAAATGAAACCTCGTCTGTTCTTGCTTCTGAGATTATTGATCGAATTTGTTGATTTGACAAGCCACTTCATTAATATACAGAATCCATGTCTTCCTCAGTGTGTTGCTTTTTATAGCGCTGTTCTTAATAATTAAATAGATATTAAGTAATAATTCAATCAGAGCCTGTGTGCTTTAACATCGGTGTAATACACACTCTCATTCTGTGTGCGTTTCTGAAAGCCAGGACATGTGTACACAGGCTCGCATACCACATTAATATATTAGACAATTACATGAAATGTTCTGGAGAAACAGTTTAGTTCACAACTTCTCTTCTGTTCGAATAAACCTGATTCGGACCATCCCATAAAAGTTAGACATTTTTTAAACGGGCATTTTAAACCATTGTAAATGATCAGTGTAGAATAGTATTTTTGAATGCTTATTGAAAGCACAAGAAACTACAAAAATATGCTAATTTAATAATGATGTCTGACATGCAAATTGGAAATGACCCCATGTCCTGTTGGAGCCAAGTACGAGTCAGCTAATTCCCATTTGTAAAAATGGGATTTCAGTATCCGATCCAGATTTGTATTAACATAATCTCAGGAAAAAAAATTTTTTTTTAAAAACAATAGCCAAATCTGACAAAACGCATGATATTCATTTTCACTATTAGCACACCTAGCTAGCTTAGCCAGTGTTACCAGGGTATATGTTATCCCCATACTTCATGAGTTATTGTCATTATTATTTACTGGACTCTTTATTTTAAATCTAAAAATGTGACTTTACTGTGGCAACAAATTTTACTCCAACCCTCTACACTATAAAATCTCATCTCATCTCATTATCTCTAGCCGCTTTATCCTGTCCTACAGGGTCGCAGTCAAGCTGGAGCCTATCCCAGCTGACTACGGGCGAAAGGCGGGGTACACCCTGGACAAGTCGCCAGGTCATCACAGGGCTGACACATAGACACAGACAACCATTCGCACTCACATTCACACCTACGGTCAATTTAGAGTCACCAGTTAACCTAACCTGCATGTCTTTGGACTGTGGGGGAAACCGGAGCACCCGGAGGAAACCCACGCGGACACGGGGAGAACATGCAAACTCTGCACAGAAAGGCCCTCGCCGGCCACCTTCTTGCTGTGAGGCGACAGCACTAACCACAACACCACCGCGCCGCCCCACTATAAAATCACATCCAGTTATTTTGAATACACCCAGGCGTTTTATCCCTTAACCTCCCAACTAATTTTTCCGTTGTTTATTTTAAAGCCTATTATCCGGAGACTACTAATTACTCAGTAATAACACTGAAACTAATAGGAAACTGATGGAGCCGAGGTCGCTGATGTAAGTCTGGTCCTACCTGGGACGTTTAAAGCTTTTAATACAGGAAAAAAAGCAGGATAAAAGTGAAATGCTAAATTATCCTAGGATTGTGACTGAAAATCAACATTGTGCACCATCCCCCGAAGCGATCACATTCTTTTCGAGCACACACACTGGTCTTGTTTGCTCCAGCTCAGTGAATAGGATCGGCTAAGCTGTTTTTCAGACTCGGAGGCCTAAGCACACAGTGTCCAGTAAGAGGACAGGCGTGATATTGTGAAGAGCTGGCTCATCTCTCTGTTGAGCTCGGCAGTGAGGTGCAGGAAGTTATACTGTAATAATGTACATCCCACACTAAACATAATGGATGCTTGGGATTTGCAAAGAGCAGCTTGAATCCTCTCGCTTTCTCTTTCTCGCGCTCGTATTCCCCTCAGGGCTCCCATGATGGAGCTGTGTGCTTCCTTGCTTCTCTTCTTCCCTTTTTTTCTGGATTTTATATATTGCTGTACGTTTTTATTCCGTTCGTCTCATCATCTTGTTCTTTCTGCCCCCTGTGGAGCCGCTTCTAAGAAAGAAAACAAAGGAGAGAGGAAAAAGAGCTGATGAGGATCCTAGTGTCTGTGCTCCTGCCTTGTGTCTCTTTTTATATATTTTTTTTAAGTGCCCATAGCTTTTATGCGCATAAACATATGCAGACTCATATCACATACAGGAAATTCCTGCACAACCAAAGGAACACACACACACACTTACACTTGCACTATATATCTCAGTATGATGCTTAGAGTTTATATGTCACTAATATTTCCAATTAAACAGATGTCCTAGATTTGAGTCTGTGTAGGTTGATTGTGTAGGTGCGGTAAAATGATGAAATGCATAATCAGTTGTTTTCTTTGGTGCATGCACTTAAGCAGCATGGAAACCGGGTTATTCAAGTCTTGGGAACAGCACAGGGTGAATAAATGCTGTCTTACTTGCAGCTGGCTACAACAGTTTACCTGGAGCGCCTATATATTATGCTGTAATGCTGTAATAAATACATTACACACCTGGCTGACTTTCATTTCCAGCCTCATACACAGAGTTCTGCTGGTTGTTCTGCATGAACAGCTCATAACCTAAAGGATCATGACAAATATCTTAATCACTTTCAATCACTTAATCACTATAACCGTTTATATGAGACAGTAAAAACTGACCTCTGTGTGTGAGAGAGATAAAATATTCTATCCACATTCACTGGATACTGTATGAGCAATCGCACGCTCTGATTGGTTACTCTACTACTAGGATACTTGCTCATATACGGGTATCATGAGTAGAGAGAAACAAAATGGCGGAGCGCATCAAGTCAGATATATCACTTTATCAAGTATTTAAAAGAAACAGAAAGAGCTAAAAGAATAAAGGTGTCCCCCATCTCCTGTTCCACACTCCAGCCCAGTTGTTTGCGGTAATGCACCTTTAATTTGGTTTGCCAACTGCCAGAAAACCCTAAAGAAGAAAATGGAGCGTGTTGCTGAACCAGCCGAGGGTGAAATAAAACTACGGGAAAACAAAACCCCAAAAATAGAAAAAAAAAATCACCAAAATATGGAATAACAGTATTTGATGGTAAGAACGTATCTTTTTTTTTTCTTCCAATAATTATCGCATTTTTCACAAATTGCTACGGTCATTTTGCAGGTTCGTTTACATTCTAAGCGGAAATGATTTTGGCGGACATTTTGTATAACGATTTTATTTATCGAATTTACAAAATATAAAAATGCTCCATTTCTCAAAATCCAATGAATGTGGATAGAATAAAACAGTTATTCCACTCAATCTCATCGTACATGGCTTATAGCCAACTCAGTGCTACACACATCATCAGCGATCAGCTCATGTACGACTCGATTTCGTGGAATGAAATTGAATGAATGAATGAATATGAGGATATTACACGGTGATGCAAATATACAAAGTTTATCTTTGAATGCTGAATGTATATTTCATGAGTGATCGAAGCAAACAAATAATCTTTTTTAACAAGAGAAGATAAACTTCATATCTTCATGCCACCGTGTAATGTTCTTTTTATTATATCGACACATCCACAAAAAAATGCAAGTTAATCAAAAGAATTTTAATTTCGAACCAGTTTGCCATTTTGACAATGCACGTCCCATCAGTGGGAAAACACCGGGAGTGGCGTCATCTGAGTGAAGATATCGGGAAATGTGTCACTCAGATCCGTGATGAAAAATACAAGTTTGTCAACACGAGAAGATAAACTTAACATCTTCAAGCCAATGTGTGTTGTTCTTTTTATTATATAGACTCATTCACAAATGAAAAGTATGCATATTTATCAAAACAATTAATTAATCAATTTCCTCATGAGTGAGGATATTGGAAAATGTTACTCAATGTCCCGAATGTCGTTCATATGAAAAATACGAGCAGCGTATTTCCCAGTAAAACTTTCATGTCCATATAATAAATATATGTTATTTACCAGCTGTGAGGTCCGTATCGTGAAATACCGTGACCGAGGTCTTGAAAGTACTGAGCGAGGCCCGCTGGGCCGAGGTCAGTATTCAAGGCCGTATTTTTGCTCGGCGTTAGCAAGTTACAGGTTTTTAGCTTTCTTCTGAAATGTTTTCTTTTATTTCTTCTTCATGGTAGTAAAACTCACTTTCACTGTGAACACTGTCATCACTATCCATGATGTAAAATTAATGCTATTCTCCTGAGAAATGCAAAAATAAATGTTGACAAAAATTGCTACTATGTTTGCTGTTGTGAATGAGCGAGTCGCCAGAGATCCGTAACTGGGTTCCATACCGTAGGATACGGACCCGCTCGCCAGCCAATCAGAGCACAGGATTTGATGGAAACCGCACCCCGAAAAAAATAGAGATGCGTAACTGGCCACATATGCATATATACTGTATATGTAAGCCATTCACAATGACTGGTTCCTGTTATGCAAAACTTTTTTTTTTAACCATAATGAGATTTGTGTATATCCAACTGGAAAGTAATAGCCTCAATACATCTTATCGTTTTGTTACTTAGAAGAATAATATACATCCTGAAATTACGACATATCATATTACAATAATCATTACTACAATTTGCTTGTGTGCATTTCTGTTACAGTGCCCTCTGACCAACATGACGAGTTAAAAACAACAGTAAGGAAACAAAACCTAGTTCATGAGAATAAACTGGAAGAATAAAACTGAACATGAGACTTGAGTATAAGATTAAAGGCATTTAAACATGTCAAAACTGTTTAACATGGTACAGGTACAAGGTACAGTATTGGCGTGTGTAATATGATCATATAAAACACTGTGTGTAATTGAACAAAATTCTGTACATTCTAAAATGGTAGTCATAATCCTAATACGGTAAATGATGTACACTACCGTTCAAAAGTTTGGGGTCACTTTGAAATGTCCTTATTTTTGAAAGAAAAGCACTGTTCTTTTCAATGAAGATCACTTTAAACTAATCAGAAATCCACTCTATACATTGCTAATGTGGTAAATGACTATTCTAGCTGCAAATGTCTGGTTTTTGGTGCAATATCTCCATAGGTGTATAGAGGCCCATTTCCAGCAACTCTCACTCCAGTGTTCTAATGGTACAATGTGTTTGCTCATTGCCTCAGAAGGCTAATGGATGATTAGAAAACCCTTGTACAATCATGTTAGCACAGCTGAAAACAGTTGAGCTCTTTAGAGAAGCTATAAAACTGACCTTCCTTTGAGCAGATTGAGTTTCTGGAGCATCACATTTGTGGGGTCGATTAAATGCTCAAAATGGCCAGAAAAATGTCTTGACTATATTTTCTATTCATTTTACAACTTATGGTGGTAAATAAAAGTGTGACTTTTCATGGAAAACACAAAATTGTCTGGGTGACCCCAAACTTTTGAACGGTAGTGTATATATATATATTTTTTAAATTTATTTTTACAAGATGATGTCAACCATCATTCCTTTTTCTGCCAAATATTTCTGGTCATATAACACCCATGAGAAACTGAACATTTAACCTACAGGGACTTACTTGGGCAAATGAGCGCGAAATGAAAATAATGAAAGCAAAAATGTTCCCACTGTACTTGTGTGATTCATAAAAAATGGTTTTGGGAGTCAGATGAAGGCAGGTTGAGACACCCAGAGCAAAGAGAATGCAGTCAGACCTGCCCGCTTGTTCATCATGCAGTTTTTCATCAGGGTTGGACCAATTTCCTGTGACAGGTAGTTGGAGGGCACAGTGACTGGGCTTCCTTTTTTAGCTACAATGAATATAATGTCATTGTTATTTAAGGCAGCTGTAAATGGTGTTCATAACTTCTCGCCAGATTTAGGCACCAAAGATGCTCACCTTGCATCAGTCTTGTACCCTGCCAAATAGATCAACGTTCTACTCATGCAGTTACACGCATTAAAGAACTTGGCATTGACGACACTTATGCGGTGCAGTTGGTAGGTTCAATGAAAAAACCTACACCAATAACAGTGCTTTTTCTTTTAAGTTATGTAAGGAATAAAACATGTGGGTGGGGTGTGCGGTTATAGTGAAATAATCAACAACAAGGTGGTGTGATGCAGTACAGTAGAGGGCATTTGCAATATGTACAGAAGTATTTTATTTCATTATAATTTTGTATGGGGCGGCACGGTGGTGTAGTGGTTAGCGCTGTCGCCTCACAGCAAGAAGGTCCGGGTTCGAGCCCCGTGGCCGGCGAGGGCTTTTCTGTGTGGAGTTTGCATGTTCTCCCCGTGTCCACGTGGGTTTCCTCCGGGTGCTCCGGTTTCCCCCACAGTCCAAAGACATGCAGGTTAGGTTAACTGGTGACTCTAAATTGACCGTAGGTGTGAATGTGAATGGTTGTCTGTGTCTATGTGTCAGCCCTGTGATGACCTGGCGACTTGTCCAGGGTGTTCCCCGCCTCTCGCCCGTAGTCAGCTGGGATAGGCTCCAGCTTGCCTGCGACCCTGTAGAACAGGATAAAGCGGCGAGAGATAATGAGATGAGAGAATTTTGTATTTTTTTTCTTCTCATTCCTTTATAGTTACATTTAATGCTGTGAAGTTAGTTCCTGTTATTGAGTATGTTTTGCAGTTGTAAACAGACGCTCCATTGTCAGCTTCTCTGTTTTTTGATGTAAATAAGACAAAAGGTATACTTTGACGTTACCAGGAATGTAAACTAAAAATGAGAACTTTACAGACTGTTGCAAAACACTGACACTGCAAACTCACAGAAGATGTCACCATATAAACAATCAAACATTGTTTAATTCACATATGTGGAGTGCTGTAAAAGTCCCTGTACATGCTGTTGTAGTAAAATCAGCACATTAACTTGTCCATTGTAGCCAAAATGATTATCAGAGCTGTGCTTTTTATTCCCCGTTAGCCCAAAGGCCCGAAGAGGGATTATGTCATGGTGATTTCCGTCCGTCCCGGCAAGCGTGCTCACCTTCTGAAATCAACTCCTCTCACAATTTTTGGAGGAATTTCACGAAACTTGGCAGGATTCTTTATGTATCGGTAAATACGCATATTGTAATTTTGTTCAATTCGGTCACATTTTTCCAGAATTACGGCCCTTGATTAACAAAATTATAATTTGACAATGTCATGAGAGTGTGTTTTCCTTCTGAAATCAACTCCTCTCAGAATTTTTGGAGGAATTTCACGAAACTTGGCAAAAGGCCTTGTTATATGTCATTAGTACGCATATTGTAATTTTGTTCAATTCGGTCACATTTGACCAGAGTTACAGCCCTTGATTAACAACCTTGTACTTTCACAATCTCATGAAGGTGTGCTTGCCTTCTGAAATCAACTCCTTTCACAATTTTTGGATGAATTTCTCGAAGCTTGACAAAAGACCTTGCTATATGACGTTAATACGCATATTGCGATTTAATTTCGTTTGTGAAAATTTTACCAGAGTTTTGACCCTTGATTAAATACACTACCGTTCAAAAGTTTGGGGTCACTTTGAAATTGCTTTTCTTTCAAAAATAAGGAACTGTTCTTTTCAATGAAGATCACTTTAAACTAATCAGAAATCCACTCTATACATTGCTAATGTGGTAAATGACTATTCTAGCTGCAAATGTCTGGTTTTTGGTGCAATATCTCCATAGGTGTATAGAGGCCCATTTCCAGCAACTATCACTCCAGTGTTCTAATGGTACAATGTGTTTGCTCATTGCCTCAGAAGGCTAATGGATGATTAGAAAACCCTTGTACAATCATGTTAGCACAGCTGAAAACAGTTGAGCTCTTTAGAGAAGCTATAAAACTGACCTTCCTTTGAGCAGATTGAGTTTCTGGAGCATCACATTTGTGGGGTCGATTAAATGCTCAAAATGGCCAGAAAAATGTCTTGACTATATTTTCTATTCATTTTACAACTTATGGTGGTAAATAAAAGTGTGACTTTTCATGGAAAACACAAAATTGTCTGGGTGACCCCAAACTTTTGAACGGTAGTGTAACTTGTACTTTGACAGTTTTATGACGCCGTCCGTTCTTCTGAAATCAACTCTGAAATCAATTTGTGGAGGAATTTCACCAAACTTGGCAAATGACTTTGTTATATGACAGTTATACGTTTATTGAAATTTCATTTAATTTGGGCAAATTTTACCAGAGTTATGCCCTTGATTATTAACAAACTTGTACTTTGGCAACTTCATCAAGGTTTGCCCCTGTGATGACCTGGCGACTTGTCCAGGGTGTACCCCGCCTTTCGCCCGTAGTCAGCTGGGATAGGCTCCAACTTGCCTGCGACCCTGTAGAAGAATAAAGCGGCTAGAGATAATGAGATGAGATGAGATCAATGTTTGCTTGCTTTCTGAAATCAACTTCCCTCACAATTTTTGGAGGAATTTCATGTAATTTGGCAAAAAGCTTTTATTCCCTGCTGGCCGAAAGGCCCGAAGGGGGGTTATGTCGTGGCGATGTCCGTCCGTCCCGGGAAGGGTTCTCGTGTTCTGAAATCAACTCCTCTCACAATTTTTGGAGGAATTTCATGAACTTAGCAGGATTCTTTGTTATATTTCGGTAATACGCATATTGCAATTTCATTCAATTCAGTCGCATTTTACCAGAGTTATGTCATAGTTGCCAGCAGGGGATATTGTGCTCTCAGAGCACTCTTGTTACATTCTTCTGAAATCAACTCTGAAATCAATTTGCGGAGGAATTTCACCAAACTTGGCAAAAGGCTTTGTTATATGACAGTTATACCAATCAGAACTGAGAATTCGACCATGCTGTTGTGTAAATATAAACAAAGAGCACTCAACACTTGGTTGACATTTGAAGTGTTCGTTGTGGTCGAACTAGTTACGTAGCTAGAGTACAACAGCGTGACTAAAGTCACTAGCCAGCATTAGCTAGCCAATTATGTTGTGTGCATGTATAATGTTACAGTGAGAGAGGACAAACGGTCTGCTTTCTTTTCCAGTGGTCTTTTTTTTTGTTTTGTTTTGTAAGCTGT
Source organism: Neoarius graeffei (assembly GCF_027579695.1). Lineage (NCBI taxonomy): Eukaryota > Metazoa > Chordata > Actinopteri > Siluriformes > Ariidae > Neoarius > Neoarius graeffei. The sequence continues at coordinate 36,595,234 of NC_083585.1, read as the reverse complement.
TGTCAGCAATAAGCACTTTGCTTCATGTTAATTTATAACCTACCCTGATAAAAGTGGAGAAAGTTCCTGATTGGTACATACAACTGGACCGGACTAAATTTTTTGAGCTGCTGATTACAAAGCCGTGGACAGCTGGACAGTCAATTTTAGCGGTCGTCCATACTTCAGAGAATATGGGAATGCATCGACCTGATCTTTGATACATAATTATTGCATAGTTCAATAGCAATTATGAGCATATTTCCTTAGTTTTAGATAATCTAAAACTACCATGGATCGATATTGATTAGTTCTTATTACGGATAATATTGGATCGTAACTGTATAGTAATGATGTAAAGTGAAGGCGCTGGTTCACTGCTGAACACCAGGCACCCAGCAGAGTCACAGCATAATAAATGTCGTGGTGGTGTTTCTGGCACATGGCATGCAGTGCCAAAGAAAGGAATAAATATGTATTTGTATAAATGATGCATATCTCATTATTGGTATCACTGTCACAAGACAACGCAGCAATTTATTGACATGAAATACACTACGCCAGTGTTTCTCAACCACTGGGCCGCAGCCCATTAGTGGGTCACAAAGCGCTATCTAGTGGGCCGCAATTTTTTTTTTCCAAGTTGAAGCTAATTTTTACTCATAGTAGGGTACAATTGCTGGGTTGCATCCAAGGTCACATCTGCCTCATTAAGCTATGGTCACACTACAGCTCGCGAGGCTTTGCGATGGGTTATCGATGAAAATGAGGCATCTTGGTGGTGGTGCATGGCGATATACACGTGGGCTAAAAGTTGTGGTCACACAGCATGCAAACACTTGACTGTCACACCTTTGCGCACTTGAGTCTGGCGCAGCTCAAGCGGCCGCGCTCCCTCACGGAGCATGTTGTACGCACTCTTGGGACTCAGTCGTTATGGGAAACACCTGATACTGATTTGAGCGCAAATCAGCACACACAGATACGGACGCTGTTTTCACAGAGGCTTTGCAAAATATCATTATCATGTTTATTTCTCGCCATGACTTTCTTCAGGCTTTGTAAAATATCATTATCATATTTGTTTCTAGCTTTGTTTATAACGCTGTTTAAATACTCTGCTTTATGATTCTGCTTTCTGTTTTGCTTTCACTTTTGTAAATATCACGCCTGCTAATAAATACTCTTCCTGCACTTAGAGCCGTCTCCCGCCGTCTATCTTGTAGTGTCCTGATCCCCAGATCTTTAACCCAGCCACATATAAAAAGTCGTACGCCTCCATGCTCTTCCAGGTTTTCATGTGTTTGTCCGTGTAGAATGATGTCTGCAACACCAGGTAGTTTGAGATGTTGGGGAACTCAACGGATGGATAATTTTCCAACTCGTAGGAAACATCCTTCTTTGTTAGCGTGTAAGGATCTAATCCCATTGAGTGGTTTCTATATGCACTTCTTTTGAGTGTACTTCTTAGTTTTAATAACTTGCTTGTTTGCTGAACACAAACATGGCAATAAGTTCTTGTGTTAATGGACCAGACTCCACTTTTGGATCATTAATCCCTTTTGACTAAGAATGCCTTGCATGCATGGTTTGGCTTCTGGCACATCCATACAGTTTTAAATACAATACCTACAATTAAAGAGTTTGTTTTTATTGCATTTATTTAATTCCTGGGCTCCCATCTGTAACAGGGAGTGATGTTGCATCCCATTAATACACATATACACATTGCAATAGATTATTAGATGCTAGTAGAATAGATGAGCCAAAATAACTGGTGATCTTTTTTTTTAATGGGCCCCGACTCGTTACAAATATGAATAGGTGGGCCTTTATAGTAGAAAAGGTTGAGAACCCCTGCACTACACTACACAGTTTGATGGTTCATATGCTATAATATTATTTTATACAGGTTGATTTTGTGCACTTGTAAATTTTCAAATATTTTGCTCATATGCTCATTAGGAGCTCCGCTTTTAGGCAGTGCACGTATATATACACTAGTGCATCTCAAAAAATTAGAATACCATGAAAAAGTTCCTTTTTTTCATAATTTAATTCAAAAAGGTAAACTTTCATATATTCTATATTCATTACATGTAAAGTGAAATATTTAAAGCCTTTTTTTGTTTTAATTTTGATGATTATGGCTTATAGCTCATGAAAATCAGAAATCCAGTATCTCAAATTATTAGAATATTCCCAAAGATCAATCAAAAAAAGGATTTACAATACAGAAATGTCCAACTTCTGAAAAGTATATTAATTTATACACTCAATACTTGGTTGGGGCTCCTTTACCATGAATTACTGTATCAATGCGGTGTGGCATGGAGGTGATCAGTCTGTGGTACTGCTGAGGTGTTATTGAAGCCCAGGTTGCTTTGATAGTGGCCTTCAGCGTATCTGTATTTTTGGGTCGGGTGTTTCTCATCTTCCTCTTGACAATACCCCATAGATTCTCTATGGGGTTCAGGTCAGGCAAGTTGGCTGGCCAATCAAACACAGTAATATCATGGTCAGCAAACCATTTGGTAGTAGTTTTGGCACTGTGGGTAGGTGCTAAGTCCTGCTGGAAAAGGAAATCAGCATCTCCAAAAAGCTTGTCAGCAGATGGAAGCATGAAGTGCTCTAAAATCTCCTGGTAGATGGCTGTGTTGACTTTGGACTTGATAAAATACAGTGGACCAACACCAGCAGATGACATGGCACCCCAAATCATCACAGACTGTGGAAACTTCACACTGGGCTTCAAACACCTTGGATTCTGTGCCTCTCCACTCTTCCTCCAGACTCTAGAACCGTGATTCCCAAATTAAATGCAAAATGTACTTTCATCTGAAAAGAAGACTTTGGACCACTGAGCAACAGTCCATTTCTTTCTCTCCTTAGCCCAGATAAGACACTTCTGACATTGTCTCTGGCTCAGGAGTAGCTTGATATTAGGAATGTGAAAGTTGTATCCCCTTTCTTGAAGATGTCTGTTCGTGATGGGTCTTGATACACTGACACCAGCCTCAGTCCACTCCTTGTGAAGCTCTCCCAAGTTCTTGAATCAACTTTTCTTGACAATCCTCTCAAGACTGCGGCCATCCCTGTTACTTGTGCACCTTTTCCAGCCACCCTTTTCAGCAATGACCTTTTGTGGCTTACCCTCCTTGTGGAGGGCATCAGTGATCATCTTTTGGACAACAGTCAAGTTAGCAGTCTTCCCCATGATTGTGGTTGTGTGTACTAAACTAGACCGAGAGATACACTGTGTTCATACTGTTTTACTCAAACTCGAAATGAAATATTCTAATATTTTGAGATGTTTTTTTATGTTTTTGTACTGTATGCCATACTGATTAAAATTAAAATAGAAAAATGCTTGAAACATTTTAGTTTGCGTAATGAGTCTATAATATATAACATTTTCACTTTCTTAAATAACTGATGGAAAATATTGAACTTTCTCACAATATTCTAATTTTTTGAGATGCACTAAGTGTGTGTGTGTGTGTGTGTGTGTGTGTGTGTGTGTGTGTGTGTATATATACACAACCCCGATTCCAAAAAAGTTGGGACAAAGTACAAATTGTAAATAAAAACGGAATGCAATAATTTACAAATCTCAAAAACTGATATTGTATTTACAATAGAACATAGACAACATATCAAATGTCGAAAGTGAGACATTTTGAAATTTCATGCCAAATATTGGCTCATTTGAAATTTCATGACAGCAACACATCTCAAAAAAGTTGGGACAGGGGCAATAAGAGGCTGGAAAAGTTAAAGGTACAAAAAAGGAACAGCTGGAGGACCAAATTGCAACTCATTAGGTCAATTGGCAATAGGTCATTAACATGACTGGGTATAAAAAGAGCATCTTGGAGTGGCAGTGGCTCTCAGAAGTAAAGATGGGAAGAGGATCACCAATCCCCCTAATTCTGCGCCGACAAATAGTGGAGCAATATCAGAAAGGAGTTCGACAGTGTAAAATTGCAAAGAGTTTGAACATATCATCATCTACAGTGCATAATATCATCAAAAGATTCAGAGAATCTGGAAGAATCTCTGTGCGTAAGGGTCAAGGCCGGAAAACCATACTGGGTGCCCGTGATCTTCGGGCCCTTAGACGGCACTGCATCACATACAGGCATGCTTCTGTATTGGAAATCACAAAATGGGCTCAGGAATATTTCCAGAGAACATTATCTGTGAACACAATTCACCGTGCCATCCGCCGTTGCCAGCTAAAACTCTATAGTTCAAAGAAGAAGCCGTATCTAAACATGATCCAGAAGCGCAGACGTCTTCTCTGGACCAAGGCTCATTTAAAATGGACTGTGGCAAAGTGGAAAACTGTTCTGTGGTCAGACGAATCAAAATTTGAAGTTCTTTATGGAAATCAGGGACGCCGTGTCATTCGGACTAAAGAGGAGAAGGACGACCCAAGTTTTTATCAGCGCTCAGTTCAGAAGCCTGCATCTCTGATGGTATGGGGTTGCATTAGTGCGTGTGGCATGGGCAGCTTACACATCTAGAAAGACATCATCAATGCTGAAAGGTATATCCAGGTTCTAGAGCAACATATGCTCCCATCCAGACGACGTCTCTTTCAGGGAAGACCTTGCATTTTCCAACATGACAATGCCAAACCACATACTGCATCAATTACAGCATCATGGCTGTGTAGAAGAAGGGTCCGGGTACTGAACTGGCCAGCCTGCAGTCCAGATCTTTCACCCAGAGAAAACATTTGGCGCATCATAAAACGGAAGATACGACAAAAAAGACCTAAGACAGTTGAGCAACTAGAATCCTACATTAGACAAGAATGGGTTAACATTCCTATCCCTAAACTTGAGCAACTTGTCTCCTCAGTCCCCAGACGTTTACAGACTGTTGTAAAGAGAAAAGGGGATGTCTCACAGTGGTAAACATGGCTTTATCCCAACTTTTTTGAGATGTGTTGTTGTCATGAAATTTAAAATCACCGAATTTTTCTCTTTAAATGATACATTTTCTCAGTTTAAGCATTTGATATGTCATCTATGTTCTATTCTGAATAAAATATGAAATTTTGAAACTTCCACATCATTGCATTCCGTTTTTATTTACAATTTGTACTTTGTCCCAACTTTTTTGGAATCAGGGTTGTATATAAAGTGTGTGTGTGTATATGTATGTGATCACTATCAGGATGTAACACATTCTTCATTAAATGAAGATACAAAATAAATCACTTATACCAGGTTTAATGCATTTGTTAAAATCATTTTTTTAGATAAGTGTTTTATAGACATTTAAACCTTGGAATATTTCATGCAGTGATATTACATTATTGTGCACACAGTAGTGGTTTACTTTTGTAATATGTATATGTTGTATGCTGATAAATATGGACCCATGTGGATTTATATTTCAGTGAAAGGAAGTGAGCAAAGAAAAAAAAGCAATGTTTACTGTATCAGCATGTGTGAGGACAAAAGCCATCAGCATAATGTGTTTTATCCTGTTTATCTGAAGATGATAAGTGCTCGCGCTCTCTCTCTCTCTCTCTCTCTCTCCATTCAGGGACTGAATGTAATTAGTTCTCATGGAGAAAGCAGAGTGGATGTGAGGTCTAATGAGTATAGAAACTGAAAGTGTTAGGTTTTCACTCCTGTCCGATTGAAATTCCACCTCACGGCACTCAGCAACCCCTGCAACCGTGCAAATATTATGTCTCTTTAGGAACACAACAGTGGTATTTATTCCTTTATTTTGTACTTTTTTTTTTTCAAGTGAATTAAGAGAGGAAATCTTCATCTGATTCTCTCGGAAGCAGATTACATTTCTGAATGGAGTCTATGGCGCAGGAATCCTTTACACATGTTTACCTGCGCGCGCGCACATACACACACACACACACATACAGTATGTATACACATGCACATTCAAAGGCAAACAAAGACACCCGCAATTTCATTGTTTCAAACAGTGATCCGTGGACCGAGTTGAATATAATGCAGTCACGGAATGTACACACATGCACACGCTCGTAACATTATATGCTTTTCCTTCAAAATATTATGATGAATAATGACGTTGTTATTGAGTGTTGTTCTGAGTAGCAGAGAGGCCTCAAGCAGGAATGTCTTGGGAAAGAATAGTGTCTAGTATGTCCAAGTAGAGGCCGAGAGATGTGCCAAGTGTGTGCTAGGAGAAATTCCATGATTCAGTGTTTTGAAGGTAATGACAGAAAATTTTATTGGCTTTAGAGATTAAGGGTTCTTTCTCAATAGGTACAAAAATTGGTGTGTGTGTGTGTGTGTGTGTGTGTGTGTGTGTGTGTGTGTGTGTGTGTGTGTGTGTGTGAGAACTTCAGAACATGTTATGGTAATTTTGCAAATAGACAGTGAACATTAGAGAGCGAGGTTTGAGTGAGGTGAAAACCAAATGAGCGGTCTGTGAAAGGAAGGGAAAAGGATTTGGTATTCTTTGTGAAAAAGTAAGTCAATAACTTGTAATGATTACACTATACAGTGGGGTACTAAAGGCTGAGACCACATTGAAAATCTGGGTCTTTTTAATCTTCATTTAAAATCGGAAATAAACAGGATTAAAATGTTCAAATATTTAAAACAAAAACAGTAAATGTCCGATATCTTGAATGTACAAGTTTCCACGTTATTTCTAAGGTTCCTGTTTAAATGTAAGCAAATTTGTGGTATTGGCCATATGAACTGCTTTAGACAAAGGGTCAGTTTTTCCTCATACCTAATCTCTTCTACTAAAGTGTGTTTTCAGATGACACTCAGCCGGATTTGATCTAAAATGGATCGTAAGGTTTTGCACAAACTTGGAGTCCATGCCAGCTCGAGGGCACTGTTATTAAATTAAAAAGCGGGCGTACAAAGTACTAAGGAACTCTGAAATTCATGTAAATGTTTCAAAGATTCTACTTTTCACTCAAGCTGTTATCAATAATTTGCAATGAAAATTGTATTAAATTAGAAAAAAATGCAAAATAAAAGCATTTTCGTGAGTGCTCTCAGACTTGTCGACCCCCACTGCACTGTCAGAAACAGGGATACAATAGGGGTCCATTTCTGTCCCCCAGGGTACAATCTACACTAATGTACCCCCTAGGGCTCATTATTGGACCTCTAGGTAACTGTGTACCTGTACCTTTTTAGGGCCAAAAAGGTACCTACATGTTCCCAAGCAGTATATAAAGTGTACAAATAAGTACCTTAGAGAGTACTGACCTGTGATTAATTTTCTGTAACAGGAGCTCTACCAGTGGTGCCAGCAGCGAGGCAAATCATTCCGGTATGATGTCATTTCTCTAGTAACGCATTCACAGGGAATTATATGGTGGGCGCTTCATATAAACAAAGACTAATAAAATAACACAAATGTGTAGTTTAACAAAGATCACCTAGATTTAATTATTTATATGATTATGCTTACTATAAGAGAATGTCTTCAGGATAGAGGACTTTGCGCTTCCCATTTCTCTGTAATAAGCTACTTTTTTTTGTCTTTTGAACTTTAAGTGAGAGAGGGGAAAAGAAAGGCTGGTGAGGGAACACCTGTTTATTGCAGCGATAACAGTACACACGTTAAATTTATTGTAAATGGTTAAGACAGTGTGTCTTATTTTAAGAAGTTACAATTATTGGCAACTTTCTGTGGTAACGGAGTAATAAAATATTTCAGGATGTGCTGTTATAAGAAATTAACGGACTTTGGGGTGGTATGAGTATCTCGTATAACAGCACACCCTGTTATGTTTTTTATTCCTTACATAGTGTTTTCAGAACTGCATAAAATGCTGTTAAGACACACACATGGATTATTTCTGTCGCCGTTTACTGCGCTGCAGACACTTGATTAAACTACTGATTTCTAGTGAGTAGTCCGTCTTCCCCAATTTGCTGTGCTTTCTCAGAGTAAAGCATTATTTCAAGCAGGGATGCTGGCACCTCCGTCTACTTGGCACTTCCTTTAGCTTCGTTATTGTGCTTGGGGAAGCTTTTAAATCTATGAGTCAAGCAATGGAACTGGCTGGAAAAAAAAAAGGATCATAATAAATCACCACACCCTCCTTTTTAATTCTGTTTCTCCCAGCACTTTTGCACATAGCATGCATGTGCCTGCACTTACATGAATTAACTTGGCACTTGCCTTTTAGCTTCTCATGAGTTGAAGCAGAGCTGCATAGGTCATTACATATTTCCTGATGAAGAAGGGACCTTTGATGCCTACTGGGGTAACGGGAAGGCCTTTATATCCCTCATGTTCAACAAATTGTTAATTACTCATATCATGTAGACTGGAACTATAGTGCGCTATTTTTGTTGACTGTAGATGAAATCGAATTACACATCATGGTCACTGTGGGCAGCATTGTGGTACCACTGTCGCCTCACAGCAAGCAGGTTCTGGGTTTGAACCTGCTGGTTGACCGGGTCCTTTCTGTGTGGAGTTTGCATGTTTTCCTCATGCCTGCCTGGGTTTCCTCCTGGTGACTTGTGGTGGCCCAACACCTTACTAAGGTACACTGATCTGCCATAAAATTAAAAACACTGACAGGCGAAGTGAATTACATTGTTTGTTGTTACAGTGGCACCTTTCAAGGGGTGGGATATATTAGGTGGCAAGAAAAGAGTCAGTTCTCGAAGTTGATGTGTTGGAAGCAGGAAAAATGGGCAAGCATAAGGATCTGAGTGACTTTGACAAGGGCCAGATTGTGATGGCTAGATGACTGGGTCTGAGCATCTCCAAAATGGCACATCTTGTGGGGTGTTTCCGGTATGCAGTGGTTAGTATCTACCAAAAGTGGTCCAAGGAAGGACACCCGGTGAAGAAACTGCAGACAAAGTTAATGCTGGTTAAAACAGAAAGGTGTCAGCATTAACTTTTACAGCAGTTTGTGCTCCAGTAGCTCTTCTGTGGGATTGGATCATATGGCCTAGCCTTTGGGCCCCATGCAAATCAATGAGCCTTCAACACCTACGTATGACCCTGTCGGCAGTTACCGATTGTCCTTCCTTGGACCACTTTTGTTCAGTACTAACCACTGCATACCAGGAACACCCCACAAGATGTGCCATTTTGGAGATGCTCAGACCCAGTCATCTAGCCATCCCAGTATGGCCCTTGTTAAAGTCACTCAGATCCTTATGCTTGCCCATTTTTCCTGCTTCCAACACATCAACTTCGAGAACTGACTCTTCTCTTGCTGCCTAATATATCCCACCCCTTGACAGGTGCCGTTGTGATGAGATAATCAATGTAATTCCCTTCACCTGTCAGCGTTTTTAATTTTATGGCTGATTAGTGTATTTTTCCTGTACATTTTTGAAGCACTTAGCTTCAGACCAAGCTCTGTTTAGTTCAAATTATACAGTACATCAGTCATTTATTCATCCTCAGTAACCACTTTATCCTGCTCAGGATTGTGGTTAACTTGGAGCCTGTCCCTTAACCACTGGGCATAAGGTAGGAATACACCCTGGATGAGATGCCAATCCGTCACAGGACATCTCCCACACATTCACACCAAGGAGCAATTTGGAGTCGCCACTCCACTGGCACATTTTTGAGAGGTGGGAGGAAAACAAAATACTGTACCACCTGAATTATACATCATGTTCTGTTTAATAGTAGATATGCATTTATATATAAATAAATAAATCCCAAACGGTCATTTTTATTCGAATGGGATGCAGGATATACAGTATGTACTGAGAGTCATATACGGCTCTTTTCATCAGGAGTCACTTTGAGGGAGATTCTGTGCTTCTGAGCTCATTAAACCTTAATCAGAAAATCTATTTTCAGTTCACTTGTAGATCCGTCAGGAGGTTTTCCCATGAATAGAGGCCACTGTTTCTCCACGACCTCTCCGCCAAAACGAACCCACTGGAATTATTTCATATGTGGTTAGCAGACCCGTGGAGTACGATTGATATAGCATTAGCTGTGTCTCGTTTCTCTTTCTGAATAGGCCACGCTGAACATTCCAGAGTTTTCACTGATACTGTGAATGTATGAGAAGGACAGACAGTGGTACACTGTTGTGGTGTTTAATCAAATACAATTTGCAGTTGAGGCATTTCTTATTCCACGAACCCAACACAAAATGCCTTTTAAAGCATTCGTGTCTTCGTTTAGCCTCAGCAGATGGGAATGTGATGCACAGTTTTAAGCCTACAAAGACTCTGAGGACAGGAATGTTCATTTTGAGAGTTGCTATAGTCTTGAATTTAAATCATATTTTGGGTTCTATAAATGGGTCTTTATAAAGCATTTGTCATTTAGTTATATCTCACGATATGGATTGAAGTGACAATTTACTAGAAAAAAAAGACCATAGGCACTATTTGTTTCCTGTAGAATGTAGTATTAAAGTGAATAGAAATGCTGTGGCTGACTTAAGAAGCCTCTTTTACTGTTACGATCATCTTGTATGTAGGGCAGCACGGTGGTGCAGTGGTTAACGCTGTTGTCTCCCAGCAAGAAGGTTTTGGGTTTGAACCTCATGGACAGCAGGAACCTTTCTGGGTGGAGTTTTGCATGTTTTCCCCATGTCCACATGGGTTTCCTCCGGGTACTCTGGTTCCCCCCCAGTTCAAAGACATGCAGATAAGGTACAATGGGGCCGCTGTAATTGGCACAAGGTGTAGTGGTTTCCCAGCCATAATGTATGTATATGTATATCTCGCTATGGCAACAAAAAAAGCTAAATAAATAAAAATCTTACATTTAATAAAGGCTGACGTCATCACTGTAATGATCACTGTGTGGTCTTCCATATAGGCGTGCATGAATGAACCCACATGATGCATTGTTTCAAAACAAACCCAAAATAGACGAACAACTTTATTTATCACACGTACACTTAAGCACACTGAAATTCCTCTCTGTATTTAACCCGTCTGAAGCAATGAACACACGCACACACACACACACACACATACCCAGAGCAGTGGGCAGCCATGCTACTAAAGGTGTGACGGTTCAGTTTTTTCACGATTCGATTCACAATTTTGACCTTCCGATTCAATTCGATGTGAATCACGATTCACATGTTTTGTCCTCCATTTTATAACTGATGCAAATCATTGTCAATATTCTGTTAGCGGTCAGCCTAGAAATGTAGAGCAATAAAAAACAACCAAGTTGTGTTGCCTTTGTAGTCTTTATTCAGACTCCAGTCACTCCATTGACTTTGACTGTAGCTATGATTGTTTGACAATTCAGTCATTTTTGGTACATTTTAATTTTCAAACCGCAAAACACTAAGAAACGAGGAAAAAAGCAATGAAAAATTCATGACTTTTGTCTCAATCTTTTAAAACAGAAAAATACAGTTACTTGGGTTAAAGTGAACACCACCTCTTGAGACAACATTCATTGTCCAGAGAGTACATAAGGCACTGAGATTGTAAGAAATGCCGCCAAACTGGGCTTTTAAAAGCGGGTGGCTTCAGGAATTCCGAGTCGTCTGCCATGTTGTTCACAAAGCAACACGTGGTCTCGCGAGATTGCTATAGCAACCACAAACATGGCTGTGCCCACATATAGCTGCAAACTTTTAATATCAAAATTATGCCGTTTGTGAATTTGTTATGCGTCTAGGGTTATCGGGATGAAATTAGGTATTGTTAGTGAATCATCAGTGAATCGTGATTTCATTAAATTTTAATCGATTTTTGAATCACCGATTGAAATGGATCGATAGATCGAGGATCGATTTAATCGTCACATCTCTACATGCTACAGCACCCGGGGAGCAGTTGGGGGTTAGGTGCCTCGCCCCATGTTAACCTAATCTGCATGTCTTTTAACTGTGGGGGAAATCCAAGCACTTGGAGGAAACCTGTGCAGACACAGGGAGAACATGCACACTCCATACAGAAAGGCCCCCGTCAGCTTGAACACAGAACATTGCTGTGAGGCGACAGTGCTAACCACTACACCTCCATGCCGTCACTAAAACAACCGTGCCATGGTTAAAGGATATGGGACATGGATTTTTACCTGGGCATAATTATGTATAAAGGACATAAGAAATGCCATCTAAATCACTGCAGGGCGTCAAAAATGTGAAAATCATCACATTATTCAAGTTTTTCTATACATCAGCGTAAAACGATTCGTTAATGAGCTAGGTGGTCACGTGACCCGTGACATCACAAAAACTTTCCAAGGAGCCAGCGCTTGGGAATCTAATGTAAACAGGTTACCGAAATGGACACCATCGACAGTGATATTCCTGATGTTTCACAGAGATGTGAAGTTAGACCCTATCAATTCGAACCGATAGCTGGAAATTCACATGAACATAGATCTTGTCTTTACTCTGACGGGTCAGATGATTCTGAGAGTGAGAGTTCATTCAGCCCTCATGAAACTGAAAGCGGTCGGCTCGATAACACTTTCTGGTAAGTTAAAATCAATTCTGCTCAAAGGCTAATGATCTGTTGAAAGAAGTATTATTTTTGTATCATACGTTGAAAGTTCATCATAGATCTAGCTAAAGTCCGTTGCAAGCTAGTTTTTTTTTTTTTGCTGATATTTTTCGAGATTGATTGAGATACAATGCTTCCAGAGTCTGAGATGAAAACATTCAAAATGGCGAAACGAGTCAGAATTATGATAATCAATAATTGATACACCCAAAATTATAATACTAATCCTTACCTCGGCTTTCAGTCGCTTAGCGCAGAGGTCTTCAACAGGGGGGTCGCGAAATCGCACCGGATCACTCATATCAACAAAAATATTCCTGCCCTGTCCCCTGGCCTCCGTGCAGGGATGCAAACAGCGCGCCTTTTGGCAGATGCCGCCGTTTTCATGGCTGAATCGCGCAGATCCGATTTTTAAAAAAAAATAGCGATGTTGGTTCATGGAGCATGAGGCATGAAGTGTAAGGATGAGAGAGAGGCGGTTTGGGTCGGGAAGCTGCGCACATTTGTGCAGCCTGGCGCAGGTGTGCGCGGCTTCCCTATTTGAACTGTTTTTTTTTTCTTCTCATCCTTATGCTTCCTGTTTCATGTTTCATGAATTAATATCGCTCAGTACCTGAGTATTAATGTTGAAAGAATCCTCAGTAAAATGGTCCGAATACAGTTTGTGGGAAACAGTAGGTGCAAAGTTTTTTTCAACAGGTGTTCTGTAAAGTTGTCCTACCAAGCGTACTGCGCATGCGCGAAGCCTACTGCGCATGCGCAGGTGAGCCCACACTTTCCTCAGCTTCGGGTCCTTGGGGAATGCAAAAAAACTTACTCCAGGGCATTTCCCATTGGAATTATTGCAACCATAAGCAGCACAATACACCATGATGTCCAATGTACTTTAAAGACTATAAAAACAATTTTCTTGTCATCCACTTCTCCATTCATCTACCCGCTTGTGCTGTGCCCGAAAGTTTCTGTGACGTATGATCACGTGACAGCGGCTCTTCCGGTTGCAAAAAATGCATATCGGAAGTCGAGCAGAAATGCCATATAATCATCACGAATATAACGATTTTGCTGAATTTAATAGATGATTTTGTATTTGTTGATGCAATTAATTCATATTTTTAATGGAAAGAAACTGATATAGCATGCTTTTATGTTTCATGTCCCATATCCTTTAAACTCACAGAGATCACGTTGGTTTTTTTCCCCCATTCTGATGTTTGATGTGAAAATTAACTAAAGTGCTTGAATAAAATAATAATCCTGTATCTATATGAGTTTATGCATTGTGCCGCCGCTGCCACATGATTGGCTGATCGGTTAACTGCATAAATGAGCAGGTGTTTCTATTAAAGTGGACGGTGAGTGTACATCTATAGAAAGAATGTATTTCTTGCTTGAATTTGTACCTGTTCAAGAAAACGTATCAAAAACAGAGCACTAGTCATCCCTGACGTGATGAATCAGACAGTATGAGGGTGGTTAGGAACGGATCTCATTCATAGTGAAACAGCATAGGTAAGCAAACACAGAGAGTGAGAGCACAAATGAGAGAGAGCAAGAAAGAGCAAGTGTTCACTCCCTACCCTGAAGGCATGAATCACTTTACCACCCTGAGAATGTGTAATATTTTCTACCAGATGGGGGGGGGACCTCTCCACTACAGTGAGAAATTAATGTTATACCCAGCTTGTTATCTCTCCCAGGCTGATAACGTCAGGCCGTATTTGTTTGATTTTACATTTTCATAACACTAGTTGTTTCAGTTTTTATTCCTCGAGAAATGATTGCACTAGAAGCTACTGTGCATATGTACTGAACTACAATTGCAAATGCTTCCGTACAGTGACTTAAAAGGGACTTATGAGTCATTGTTCTGGTCTCATTTACATAAATGAAGACAAGCAAGACAAAGAGAACAGTCTCACGCACAAAGGAGAATGCTGCTATCTTTACAGTGAGCCAACAACGGGAAATATAATTCATGCAAATGAGCCAAACAGATAAAAGCTTTCTTTGTCTAGCTGCTCTGTATATCTGATGGCTAAATTTAACTGCTTGGTTAATGCAGGGGTTTCAGATCAGATTTGTTGTTGTTGTTAAACCTTATTTGTTCCAGCAGATATATATATATATTTTTTTGCCGGTAAATTATGCCTGTGTGCACAGCCTTCTTGTAAAAAAAGAAGATTAACACTTACTTCATCTCATGGCCAATGTACTGTACTGATGTACCCATGTACTGTTTTTAATCTAACTTTGTAGCAGCTATCCATTTTCCTGTGCTTAAAGGGAAATTTTCAATGTAATCATAAAGGAGAAAATTAACAATTCTCAGCTTTTGCTTTTATTCAAAATGACCAAGTGAGCAAGGCAGAAAGGCTCAGTAGATTACAAAATTGGGTCAATTTACATAAAGATAATTTGTTCCTGAGACACCTTTTTACATTGTAATATTTAGAAATTTCATCAACATTTTAATTGGTTTTCAACATTAGAGAGGGCTTTGATAAGAGTTCAGTAATTAGATAGAAAAGGTCTTGTTACATTTTGTGCACTTCCAACAGCAGAAAATGTGCTCGTTTTGACCCAAGTGTAGAGAAAGAGACCACTTGGCTTCTGAAGAATTCTCATGTGCCGCACTGTTTCATTTTAATTGCTAATCATTCCTTTAATCTAAATGTTTAACATTTTTTGCAACAGACACATTACTTTAAAGTTACTTTCAGTAGAATTCTCAATTAACAATGAATTCTTTGCCTTTACAGCTCCAGGGGTCCCTTAGAAGAAAGATTGAAGGGCAGCCTTCTGGATACACTGTTAAGCAGAATGGCCACTTCTGTGTGGGTCCAGTGCCAGACTTCAAGCGTCTTCGTATGGAGACGAGCGCTCTTCATGCTGGTGCTTGCTCTGTAGATGCAGGGCAGCCTCAGAATTTAGCCGGGTCCATAGCTCTGGGCCATACTCCCCGACGGAAAGATCCCTTCATGATGGGCCAAGGTGTAGGCAACGATATTTTCAACATGACTCTCAGAGACATGAAGAAAGAGCCGACTGATGTTCAGACTTGCAGCCAGTCATCAGCAGATCCTGCAATGATGGTGTTTGACTTTAAAGATGAGGGTGGAGGACAGATTGACCCTGAACTCCAGGATCTGTTTGATGAGCTCACCAAGTCAGTACCACCTCTCAATGACCTGGAGCTGGAGAAAATGCTGAAGCAAGATGATGACTTTGGTTTGGATCTCGGTCGACCCAGCTCAGCTGGTGCAGCCAATCCCTGCCCTCATTTAGATAAACCGATCAAGACTGAGTACTCACCTGATTTTGGCCAAGCACCAGGAAGCTCTCCGCAGCTTAGGCCAGCATCTGCTGGACCATCCTTCTCAATGGCCAACACTACTTTGTCAACTTCCCCCATTGGGCCTGGGCAAATGACTCATAATCATGTACCGCAAACCACAGGAACATCTTCAAGAGGACTACCTGCCTGGCCTGAAATGTCGCATGCGGAGCAGCTAAAGCAAATGGCGGCAAACCAGCAGCCCAAACAGCAGTCCAACAACTCTCTCCTTCACCACCAACAACAAAGCCAAGCAGGAGGAGTAAGGAACTGGTCCTCCACTATGAGTGGCCACCCGAGTTCCTTTTGTCAGGAAACAGTGTCCAGCACTGGTCTGCTAAGCCAACCAAGAATTAGCTCTCAGGGCACAGGTCAGGGCAAAGGAATGCCCAATTGTCTCTTTAAGCCCAGTGGTTACACCCCATCAAATCCCACCGACATGAAAGCTCTCGGCAATAAACCAATGCTGCATTTCACCCCTAAAGCATCAACTTCAACCACAGGCCAACAAATCCCCCACATGGCTGGGTCGCAGAGCAAACAGACTACACAGCAGCAGTCTACAGGAGGTCAAAACACGCAGTTCCAGTTGTCTATGCAATCATCATGCCTACAACCGAAGCCCCTGAGGCCTCCTCTCAGCCAGCATGGTCCTGGAATCAACTTTAAAATGAACCAACAAAGACAGGTAGGACACGTATTTAAAGAATGAGTGTGAAACATTTTTCATAAATCCTAGGTAGGACATTCAGCTCACTAACAATACACTCAGAACAGCAGAAACAGAAAATCTTTTATTTGTGAAATGTATGTTGCACTAAAATGGGAGTTGACGAGCATATCATTTTAACACACCATCAGGAGAATCAGACTTGTTGAGTCTTGTACTTAAGCTGTTTCAGACTGGAATGGTTATTTTGGTATTGTCTCATGGGAGGGACATAAGCAAACATGATTAAAATGCTAATATTAACAGTGGATTATATAACAATATAATTTTATTTGAAGTAATGCCAGCATATTGTCATGGGGAATATCTTGTTAATCCCAAAATCCCTATTATTTTTTTCAAAAAAACAAACAAACAACTAACTAAACTAAAAATCCAAGTGCTGCTGGTCCATCTGCTCTAGTCAGTTGGTGTGTAGCATTTATGGAAGGGAGCAGATTTTTTTTTCCGTTTACTTTCTGGATTGGCATTGACCATGAAGCTCACCCTGCCATTTTCTTCTCTTTACTTCATGTAACGAAGAGTGGCTTCACTGTGCTGTCAGTTTGTTGCCCCTGTCGCAATAAATTGCAGTTTCTTGTGTGTGAGCAGTTGCAGGGCATCTTGAATATGTATATCCCCTCAAAGCGATTTGACGAGGGTCCTGGCTCGCTAGACTGTGATGGATTAACATGCAAGACTTCTAATTTCTCCGCTTGTCACAGTTGCTCAGCGCCAAGGCATAGATGTGCACAGCGGGATTTGCTAATTGGAGTTTGTTAGCTGTGAGGGACAAGTTGTGGAAAATGACAGTAATCTGCTTAGCCTGGTGCCCGTGGTTGAACCACTGATTTGTTATGATTGGGGAGATTTAGAACAACCCCCTTTTCAGTTTTGTACAAACAGCATCCCCTGCCTTACTCTGTGTGAAACGATAACCTGAACCACACAAGACGGGTCCTCCAGAACCCAATCTCCAAAACGGAGCAGAGAATAATCCTGATTAAATCATAGTTTATCTATTATTGCAGTTGCAGCAAACTTTGTTGTAAATGATGTCCACTCAGGAATTTATAAAAATGACAATGTCCGTAAAATATGCATTAACTTCTTTTATCCTATTGCTGTTAGTTTAAACTCAGATTTAAATTTCAGTGAGAAATCTTAATCTTGCAGTTGAATATTAGATGTATATCAGGGGGGAAAAAAAGTTTATGCTTTTTTTAACTCAAAAAGAAATAAACAATGTAGATACTGAACAAATCTACTGCGGTAGAATCAGAATTAATCCTAGGTCAAGATTTTACGGTCATGTTTAAAATTTAGCCGTAATACAAATTACGCAGGGGTGGCACGGTGGTGTAGTGGTTAGCGCTGTCGCCTCACAGCAAGAAGGTCCTGGGTTCGAGCCCCGGGGCCGGCGAGGGCCTTTCTGTGTGGAGTTTGCATGTTCTCCCCGTGTCCGCGTGGGTTTCCTCCGGGTGCTCCGGTTTCCCCCACAGTCCAAAGACATGCAGGTTAGGTTAACTGGTGACTCTAAATTGACCGTAGGTGTGAGTGTGAATGGTTGTCTGTGTCTATGTGTCAGCCCTGTGATGACCTGGCGACTTGTCCAGGGTGTACCCCACCTTTCGCCCGTAGTCAGCTGGGATAGGCTCCAGCTTGCCTGCGACCCTGTAGAAGGATAAAGCGGCTAGAGATAATGAGATGAGATGAGATGAGACAAATTACGCAAGTTAAATAAAATCTTAGTTGAAGAAATCCTTGATTCTGTTAAATTTAACTCATGATCATTTTGCATATTCTACCTGTATCTGCAAGGGGTTCCTCTCGAGTCCCATCTAAGCCCAGTGCAATCCTGAACAGGATAAAGCATTTTACTCAGAATGAATGAATGAATGAATGAATGATGCAACTGACCCTAGGCTTGTGAGATCATGTTCAATGTGCCATTGTCCTATCCTAACTATTGCCAGTTATTGTCCTTGGCATTGGAGGGGTGTAGGCTGCAGCAACGCTGAGGAAGGAAAAGAAGGGGGAGTGGCCATGCATAACACGTGCCATGCACACACCATTACAGCAGAAGAATACCACAAGCTGGTTACAAGGCAGCTGTAGCTGCAAGCCGCTAACGTTAGCATGTAGTCTTTTTTTTTTTTTAATTCATTACCCATTATCAATATCAGGAATTCTTGCAACACTGAAGTCGAGATGATAAATAAACCTAACAAGCTAACAAGAATTCTTGTATAGTGAAGTAGCCCTGATAAACAACATTCATGTTTTGCGAGTGGCTTCATCTATTTGGCAAGCTGCATCAGAGAAACGTTTTGTTGCTCTACGCCGAAGTCAGACATCAAAAGCAATAGATGGAAATCTATCGGCAATTGTCCCAAGCCTCACTAAGCCTCATTGTTGATTTTGACACTGGGGCATGACTTCATGTTTCTGGACCCTTGCTCATGGATTATCATGCTTTTGAAGTACCATTTATTTCCAGAGGAGGATTACCATTATTGCTGGTCACTAATGTCTTATTAAAAGACTCCCATTTTCACTTGAGCCTAGTTTCAGTAACATTTATGAGGTGATTAAAAAGATATTGTAGATAGTCTGGGCAAAATAAGTACTCGGAAGGCATTTGCTAGTCCTCACCATCAAATATTTTGAAGTGCAGTCCATGGAATTACATTCATATAGGAGCCAACGAGTTTGGGTTTGGAAGTCTTTCAGTGCTGCAGCTGAGGACTGAGCAACGATGTGTATGTTTGTTTTGCAATTTAAATGTCAATTCAGTGACAGGAAAATTATATTAAAATAAATACATGAAATGCAGCTGCTATAAATGCACCAGAGGGTTTATGACCAAGTATTAAAACTAATGAACAAAAGAAATAGGGTTTCATAAGAAATTTTAAAGCAAAGTTCCACAACCAGATGTGGAAATATTTCTTCATGAGAGACCACAAAGCCATGAGGAGTAACTCGAACAGCTAACATTTTAATACTTTTAATAGAGAAACGATGCTTTAAAAAAAATCAGGAGGTTGAATTAAAATAACTCTTTTCACAAGTGGCTACATTTTGTTTCTTTGTTTGTTTGTTTGTTTGTTTGTTTGTTTGTTTGTTTGCAGAATTGAATAGCTATACAACATGCATTTCCTGTGTTATTCATATGTTGAGAGCTCATTATGTAACATCATGCAGATATGGGATAGATATGAGCGACCCATAAACTGCATGGCTATTTTAGACTTATTCCTGGAAGTCAAGAAAGTCTGAAACGTTTGCACTCTTTATAAAATGGTCATTCCTTTCACTGAGGGAAATACTGCTGATGGCAGCACTGACGGGGTTAAACACACTGCTGAAATGGAAACAAAGGCACAGCTTCTGCTACAACGGGAGAAAAATGGGAGTGCTCAGAGTCTTCCCACAGTCAACTGAATTAGTAATGCCATGGAAATAAAGGTCCCGAAATGGTGCCACAGTCCCTCTGGAACCGTCATGAGCAGAGCTGAACTTCCTCCCACCAGGAGCAGCTTGCAGAATTCCTGTGAAAAGATCAAGATATGAGCGCTGTTTTTCATTTTCTTGTTCTCACAGTCTGCTGATCAGTTGTCAGCTTGTGTGCGTCAAAACTGGGGTCCATATTTTCAAGGGTGTTCAAGCCTATCATGGAAGTCTTTGTCTCCAGATCAGAGGCAAAGTGCTTCATTCTCTGCTCAGGGAAAGTCCACAGGAGCTGTGTTACACGGATAGTCCTGATTTCATCGAACGTTGGAATACCAAACGTCTCATTTCTGATTAAAGTATTATGCTGATTGGTCACAATCAGTCAGAAGTGTGTAATCCATGTGCTTGTTGGTTTGGATGTGAGAGCCCTGCATGAGCTTCTGTGACCGATTTTAATGACTTCTAGCTTGAAATAAAAGCACTTTTAATTATTTGCTATAACATTATTTGGCATAATGTTCAAAATTTCAGCTTTTGAATGTTAATTTCCAGTAGACTGAATATACAAGTAGAATTATGACTTGGCAGTCGTTTAAAAAAAATACTAAGTGGTTTGTAATGATCAAAATGCAAACTTGTCTCTAAGAGGGGAAAAGATATCGTTTGTTTTCACAAAGAATGTCGGTGAAACAGTGCTGAACAAGCATTCTCTCCATTTTTAATTCACTCACAAAAACAAAGCCTCCCTCAGCAATTTTTCTATGAATTTTGGCCTGGATCTGTAACATCTTTGAGGCGTCTATGGGAGTTCAGTTTCCAGAGTCATAAAACACAAAATGGTGACATTTGGTTTCAATTTAAAAAAAAAAAAAGGTTTTATGAAGCAAATTTACATATAAGCTCAACCCATCAGTGAACGTTATATTTCTTCCTTCACAGCACAGACTTCACAGTTCTCTGCTTTATCATGCTATATTTTTCCCCCCTTCACTTTTGCTGGATTCCCATCTCAGTGAAAAAAAGAGGGGGTACCAGGTTGTTGGAGCTGCACTGCAAGGCGAGTGCTTGTTTCCTGGGAAAGCAATCTGGGGCCAAGTCCAGATGCCGAGCTGCTCCCTGGGGACGGCGTTCCTGCCTTCAGACTGCAGGAAGTGTTGTGAGAGCAGCGAGGCTCGGGGCTGGAGCCCTGTCAGCTGCTTGTAATGCGGGGTAGAATGAGGGCCTAAATCACAGCCCTCCTTTATGGAGTCCACAACCACATGTGGTATTCATTTAACGATGTACTGAAGAGCGAAGAGTGAAGCAGAGATGGAAAACAGCTTCATGACACATCAGGATGACAAAGAGTGGATTAGAGAACCATCTACGCTAATGAAACTCTCAGTCCCTCCCACCCATACAACACAGACCACTGAAAGGCAATTTAAATGTAACGTGAAGGCAGTTTGGCTCGTGTTCAGATTGGTCACGATTTCTCGCCGTGCTGCTAATTGGAAGTAATACAAAGCAGGGAATGAACTTTCGTATCCTACTTTCTTGTACTGAAAAGTGGGAAAATGACTGACTAGTTCTGGGAAGTGCGACTTTGAGCTTGCATCATTTAATGGACAGCAAGGAGATTGTTTGTTTAAAATATGATTTGTATTAGATGCCAAAAACTTCATACTTCATGTAGTCCTATTAAAAACGATGACCTGCAAAATACCATGTGCATATTTTTGTTGGAAAAAAAAAAAAGTCTCAATCATTACATTAGAGGTCCATCAGAAGTTCAGCAGGGAAACGGCGCTCTTCACTTGCCCTCTAATTAATTAGTGGACTTTCCAGGGCTGATCATCTCAGCATGGGACCTCAGCAAGTTCCTCCTCAGCTCCTCCGAGGCATGGCCTGTGCCACTACAGATAGGGTTGCCCCAGAATAGGACCTCGTGCAAAGTGTACTTTTCCTCAAATCCCCTTTTCCATGGCTTGTTGAATCAGGGAATTCCTCTCATAACACACACGTTTCTTTTCAGTGCTTTTGTTACAGGACCTCCAGTGTGGGTTTTTGGAGATGGCTTCTCATTCAGACATCAATTCTCAAAGCAATGGCCTTTCGCTACGCTGTTGTTGAGTCCATTTTGCCGTGTCGACACAGCGACTGACAGTGTGTACACTGTGTTTGAGTTAATGGGACAACATATCTGAGCAGGGTTTGTTCTGGAAAACACTTGCAGTAAGGTCCTTACTGGCTGAAAAATATACTTTTTTTTTTTTAAATTATGTAAAACTTTTATCTGGTAGATAATATGGAATGACAGACTGCTACCTGATGCCAAACAAGGATTTATATACAAGGATCTAAGAAAAACTAAAAGAACCCAAAACCAATCCTGTAGCTTTGATTTGTTTTCATCAACATGATTGTCTGTAATCACAGGAAGCTTTTTTTGAATACCTAGAGCACCTTATGTCTCCAATTATTTATTGACTCATAAATATGCTCAATTTAATTTAACAAGTATAATTGAGTTGTGTGCTGTGTTAAGGTCACCCAAACAGCTCAGTACCACCTGCCCAAGGCCTGAAACAGACTTTATGTTCTTACTTTTATAACAGATTTGAGCTTTTGCAATGAAACTTCAAAGGCAGGCTTTGTAACAGCTTGCTGGCCTGATGGTGGTGTTTTTTAGAGAGGAACTGATGTGTTCATGGTCGTATATAGGATCTGTTTGAGGAAAGAGCTGATGGGGGATCCAGCTGCATTTGGTGAGGAGTATTGGTATTCAGAGCAGTATCAGGGCAATATCAGTAACAGGCGAGGAGAAAACTGGAAGATTGGAGACTTCTAAATAGCAAAATGGGACCATTTTCTGCAAAATCTACACTTTTAAAATGGTTTCTCTGCACTTTTTTCCCTTATTCCTGATGTACTCGAAGTAAACATTAGTCTGTTATATGTATGAATTTATCACATGAATTATTACCTGTAACAAATTACCCTTTCGTAAAAAGACCAACGCATTTTTTCAGACCACCTATAGGCATTAAAGGAACAGTCCACCGTACTTCCATAATGAAATATGTTCTTCTCTGAATTGAGACGAGCTGCTCCGTACCTCTCCGAGCTTTGCGCGACCTCCCAGTCAGTCAGACGCGCTGTCACTCCTGTTAGCAATGTAGCTAGGCTCAGCACGGCCAACGGTATTTTTTGGGGCTGTAGTTAGATGCGACCAAACTCTTCCGCGTTTTTCCTGTTTACATAGGTTTATATGACCAGTGACATGAAACAAAGTTCAGTTACACAAATTGAAACATGGTGATTTTCTATGCTATGGAAAGTCCGCACTATAATGACAGGCGTACTAACACCTTCTGCGCGCTTCGGCAGCGCATTGATACCTTCATTTGAAGGTATCAATCATTTGAAGGTATCAATGCGCTGTCGAAGCGCACAGAAGGTGTTAGTACGCCTGTCATTATAGTGCGGACTTTCCATAGCATAGAAAATTGCCACGTTTCAATTTGTGTAACTGAACTTTGTTTCATGTCACTGGTCATATAAACCTATGTAAACAGGAAAAACGCGGAAGAGTTTGGTCGCATCTAACTACAGCCCCAAAAAATACCATTGGCCATGCTGAGCCTAGCTACATTGCTAACAGGAGTGACAGCGCGTCTGACTGACTGGGAGGTCGCGCAAAGCTTGGAGAGGTACGGATCAGCTCATCTCAATTCAGAGAAGAACATATTTCATTATGGAAGTACGGTGGACTGTTCCTTTAAAGTGGTCTACCAACAGGCCAGATTTTCATTATATTGGCATGGCCATCTTTCTGTATTTAACAATTACTCACTGAGCCGGAGTCGTATAATTGTTTTTGTATAAATACACAGGAGGTTTTTTAAAAAATTTTTACACTGTATTTAAAAAAAAATAATTTATTTCGGTCTTCAAAAGCAGCATGCGTATGTAATAGTCATGGTGCAGATTTGTCCCTTATCTACACTGACTCACATAAAATACTTTGTTTTGAAATAGATCGCATAAATCACAATTCCACCTTACCTTTGAATAGTTTTTGACCAAACTTCATAGCACCTTTAGTGCTTTTAGCAACAGCATTTTCTTTCATAATTTCTAATTCTTCCTCACTTACGATGACGAAGCGATTGGTAGCCATTTTGCCGAGTCGCTGGAGATGATTATCGAGAAATAATCCAAATCTCTCGACCAATCAGTGTGCACAATTTCCTCTGATCACCTCCGTATTTATACTAAATATGTATTATAATACACTACCGTTCAAAAGTTTGGGGTCACTTTGAAATGTCCTTATTTTTGAAAGAAAAGCACTGTTCTTTTCAATGAAGATCACTTTAAACTAATCAGAAATCCACTCTATACATTGCTAATGTGGTAAATGACTATTCTAGCTGCAAATGTCTGGTTTTTTGGTGCAATATCTCCATAGGTGTATAGAGGCCCATTTCCAGCAACTCTCACTCCAGTGTTCTAATGGTACAATGTGTTTGCTCATTGCCTCAGAAGGCTAATGGATGATTAGAAAACCCTTGTACAATCATGTTAGCACAGCTGAAAACAGTTGAGCTCTTTAGAGAAGCTATAAAACTGACCTTCCTTTGAGCAGATTGAGTTTCTGGAGCATCACATTTGTGGGGTCGATTAAATGCTCAAAATGGCCAGAAAAATGTCGTGACTATATTTTCTATTCATTTTACAACTTATGGTGGGAAATAAAAGTGTGACTTTTCATGGAAAACACAAAATTGTCTGGGTGACCCCAAACTTTTGAACGGTAGTGTATATCTCACCCCCAGGAATAAAATCCATCCCAGGAGAAAGTTTTCGTCATCCGTTCACCTTGTCTGACTTAAGTGCATATATCTGCAAAATAAAAAAAGGTTCTTTAAAACATCAGTGATGTGTAGTAATACACTGAAAGGTCAACATTTCAGCAAAATTCTTGCAAGAACATAGAAGTAAACCAAATGACTATTTGCCAGGCATGACTTTTTTTTTTTTTTTTCTTATGAAAATCTGTGGGAATTGGATGACACCATGTACTGCATGGAACACAGCACTACACACTTTAAAGCATCACAATAATTGATGAAGCGGGCCATCTAGTGGACTAACCATACAGTCACAAGGCCCAGTAAACCTGATCCCACTGAAGCATGGGTCCAATGAAGTGAAGCCGCTTACATTATAGGTGTTAAGTGTTGCGTGTAATGCAGAACTTGCAGTATTATTGTATATTTGACTGACATTTATTGTAGAATCACCACAAATTCAGCATTTATTTTGTACTAAACATTTATTCTATGATTAAAGGAGAACTGAAGGCAAATTTTTTTTATTATCAAAATTCTATTTCTCATTTTATTAAATATAAGAATGCATTTTTGATAGCTATTTTGTCACTGCTATGGCAAGTTCTGAGTGTTTTGAAATACGCTATGTAATATATCGGTTGATATGTCAAAGCAATGGCCGTAAACGAGATTCTTCGAGACCTGTGCGAGACATCGTAGGACGGAATTAAAACGTACAGCGGAAATCAAAGTGACCGACATCTGCCAACGTTGTCAAAAGACGTGCGCGCCCTCTTTCGAATGCTGACGTGATCAAGCCGGAAGTTTTGTTTATTTTGATAGCAATCAGGAAAGTTTGAAAAAAGTAGACAGGAATCGTCATTTAAACTCGTTTTTGTGCAATATTTCGTTTGGAAAACAGTTTTCAAAATAGCGGCACTGACACCTGGCTGACACTTCACGTTTCGAAGTCTCGCACAAGTCTCGTGAAGATCGCGCGGATAAGCGATGCCTGCCATGGACCAAACGAACTAAATTCAACATGGATAAAAAAACGAATATAGATAAGTATAATATTTAATTGGGGCGGCACGGTGGTGTAGTGGTTGGCGCTGTTGCCTCACAGCAAGAAGGTTCCGGGTTCGAGCCCCGTGGCCGGCGAGGGCCTTTCTGTGCGGAGTTTGCATGTTCTCCCCGTGTCCGCGTGGGTTTCCTCCGGGTGCTCTGGTTTCCCCCACAGTCCAAAGACATGCAGGTTAGGTTAACTGGTGACTCTAAATTGACCGTAGGTGTGAATGTGAGTGTGAATGGTTGTCTGTGTGTCAGCCCTGTGATGACCTGGCGACTTGTCCAGAGTGTACCCCGCCTTTCGCCCGTAGTCAGCTGGGATAGGCTCCAGCTTGCCTGCGACCCTGTAGAAGGATAAAGTGGCTAGAGATAATGAGATGAGATGAGATAATATTTAATTGCAATTAGCTGCCAATACGAGTCACGATATAAGGTTACTAAAACCGAAAATGTAATTGAATAACACTTTTTAATTAAGAAATGAAGCAAGTTTAAAAATGACTTCAGTTCTCCTTTAAACAATGTCTATGACTTTCATCTGTTTATAGGGATTGGCAGCGGGGCCACGTTTCTCAGCAAACGGTTGTCTGGTGAGCCAGCAGCAGCATCCAT
This sequence comes from Neoarius graeffei, assembly GCF_027579695.1. Taxonomy (NCBI): domain Eukaryota; kingdom Metazoa; phylum Chordata; class Actinopteri; order Siluriformes; family Ariidae; genus Neoarius; species Neoarius graeffei. The sequence continues at coordinate 36,568,804 of NC_083585.1, read as the reverse complement.
CTGCACCGAGCACTCCGCAGATAAACAGCGGCAAAGGGCAGAGACAGCTCAGCCAACCTCAGCAGCACACCAGCGACTCGGTGAGTAACACATTAAAACTGAGACACACTGCATCACGATCTTTTCCCACTGTCATCCTCTAAACAGCAGGCGTGATACACTGTTTAGTCCAGCATTTTAACTGATATAAGGCTGTGAAACCTGCTGCCTTCTCTGTTTGTTTGTATTATCCTGTGTGTTTCTGTGTTTTATAGCATACCAAGTAAACTGAACAGCAGACTCTCTGACACAGAACTGTCGCTTTTAGGAGATGAACAAATTGGGAGGGAGATTTTCATTCTTAAGAACACTTGACATGTTGCTCTTAATAGGAATCTCAGAACTATATAGTAGCTTTGAATGACTGTTTGTTTGGACCTTTAGATTTTAAAGCCAGGTTATTATTATCTATAATAATATTATAGATATTATTTTATTGATATTTCTGTGTGGTATGTTTAGCTCATCTGGCCATAAGGCCGATGTGTCCTTGCCATGACGTGGCGTCCGTCTGTTGTCCGTTCGTCATCCACAATTCAGTTAAATCATATCTCCTCCATCAATTCTCCATGGATTTCAGTTCTGATCGTTTTGCTTGAAAGAACTTATCACTCTGCACAAAACTTGCTCGTTGTTTTGTCAAGTTTTTTGCTAACGAGTTAGTAATTAAGCCAAATTAACGAATTTTCCAGGCCTCTCATTTCTCATCCGATTCCAGTTCTGATCGATGTTTTGGGTAGATCTTCCCTTAAGGAACAAAACTTGGTTGGTTGTTGAAAGTTGTAAACAAATTGTTTGTTTACAACAGGAAAATCAAGCAATTTGTTTACAGATTTGTCCATTTTCAGTTAAATCATATCTCCTCCTTCCCTCCGTTCTCAATGGATTTCAGTGCTGATTGTTTTATTTGAAAGAACTAGTCCTTCTGTACAACACTTGATCGTTGTATTGTCAAATTTTTGCAAACAAATTAGTAATTAGGTCAACTTAATACATTTTCTTCTGACTAGAATTATATCTCCTCTCTCATTTATCATACGAATTCAGTTCTGATCGATGTTTCGGGTCGATCTTCCCTTGGGGAACAAAATGTAGTCCTTTGTTGATTTTCCTGTTGTAAAGAATTTGTCGTGAAGGTTGGTCCTCTCTCACATTGTCACATTTCAGCTTCATGTTTGATATTTTGATAGTCATGGTTGTTTTGACGGCAGGCCAGGTTAGCTACTACGTCCTTGACGTTCTGGTTTTTTACTTTCATTTATATTTCAGGAGAAATTCAACTCACAGGATCAGTTTAACAGACATCTAACAAGACCCCCACCTGACTACAAACACACACAGCATCCAAACCTTTATCCAGGTACACATTTTCTTTTTCTTTCTTTCTTTTCTTTTTTAAACCTTTTTTATAATAAAAACCTATTTGCTTCTTGTATATTTGTTGGACCAATTACACATATTGCATCACACAATGGTGAAACTAAGACTTTAGAGCCTTTTTTTAATTTATTGATAACTGTCGTAAAACCCAATTTTGTAAAGAAAATCAGACTAAGTGTAAACTTCTATTATTTAAAAGTGCATTATTAGTCAAGCAAGATAAGGTTCCTGGGAACTCAAGTCTAAAAAATACATTATTTCCACTACAGTCTTTTCCCCTGGTATAAACAAAGTTGATTTTTCTTAAGCACAGTCACTGCCTGACCATCATTGTGTTAATTAATTTATGACCTGATCATTGTAATGCCTCAGATAAATCTTATCATTATTAAACATGTATTTCAATTCATTTCTCTGTCGATGTTTGTACACATTGTAACTTGACTCACCATGACGATTTTCATTCCAAGCTCCCTCATGTGCTGTTCTGTGCCCAGGTCTGACATCATCCCCAATGACCAATAATAGCTCTGACCAGAGGGAGATCCAGTCCATGTCATGCCATATATCCAATGGCCAAGGAGTCAAAATGACACCCACCTCTGGAGACAGAATTTTTCCCAGTAGATCTGATCATTCAGAAGTCCAGAACTGTGCAGGCCAACTGCACCAACAGCCTAACAGCCAGATCCAAATTGCAATGCATCAAAACAAGCCACAGTTCCAGGGAATTGCCCCTACCACACAGCATGTAAGAACCAGTGCAAACCAAGATCCAATCCTTGGCCAAGGACTGGGATGCATGACTGCCAGTGGAAGCAGGGAGACGGGCATGAGCTGGGAAAATGTTGCAAAGCAACTAGACGTAAAGAGACTTCCAGGCACACAGCCAGCCCAGGCAGCACAAACTGATGCTCACTTCCCATCAAGACATATCGGGCCACCAAATCAGGTAGTGCCCCATTCTGGACTGATCCCTTTAAACCCTGGTATTAGAGGATCTGCTCCTAGAGCCAGCCAGCCACGAATACCCCCACTTCCCGGGATCAGCAGACTAAACCAGTCCTCTCCCACACAGCAGGGGTGCATGAGCACATACGGAGGCACAGCACAAAGCCCTGGTGCCTATCAGAACAACCGTACAGGCCGCCTCACTTTTGATTTTCTGCAGGATGGGGATAATACAGTGCCAGGGATCAATGCAGACTCGGACTTCATTGATTCTCTGCTTAAGTCAGGTTCAGGCAATGATGACTGGATGAAAGATATAAACCTAGAAGAGATTCTGGGTGGTCACTCATGAAAGAAAGACTCAGGAACACAAATGAGAGTGATGACTTTACTATTTTGGTATTTTACTAAGTGGTTTAGTGATTGACTCTTTTTAAAGAGCTTTGAGTTATATTTTAAAGCACCTAACATAAGGGACTGGCTTGATTTCTTAGAATTAAGATTCTGAAGAGATATCCAATTATCATGCCTATTTTTTTTTTTTATTCGTGTGGATAACTGATGTATTGCAGGTATCATTATACATAGATTTAGCTTTTAATCATATTATCTAATCTGTTATAAAGCTCCATGTTCACAATATGTATGGTCTTCATAGTATGTTATAGAACTATACACATCCCTTTGTAAACTCATGCAGTTTGGCGAGTACTGTAAAAGTCAGCCATAGTAAGTATTGACATTGCAGCACAATGCAAAAATCTGGTGCACTTGTGACCATCACATCCTGAAGATTAGTTGTGAAAGTGGTATTCATTTAATCTAGCTTGTCATGCAACTTGAATAAGATAAACAACTTTGTCAACCGTGCTGGCAGTCAAAGGATACAATGGCAGAGATGTTATGAGCGTATACCTTGTTGTAAGATCTTTGTGTGAGTCTAAAACAGTACGTCTTAAAGCTACATCTCTAAATCTAAAACCTCGGGACTTGCTCTTGGCAGAAATCTAAAATTGGATTCCCCTATATCTGGTTACAGAAATATTCCATGCAGACATTAAGTATTAAAAATGTCTAAATGTCATATAGCTAATATTGTATTTATAAATATGTTTATTATAGCTTGTGTTTTTTGTAAGACTAGTCTTTTCTATAATGCTCTATAAGCCTGTGATAAATGTGCATATCCTGTGATGTCAATTTAGCCTTTGAATACTGACAATTTCAATAAACTCTAGTTATGCAGATTTACTGATTATTTGTGCATAACCATTTTATGTGTATTACTCTGTAAACCTTCTGTCAAACATAATGAGCCTGTGACAGGATGTGGAGGAATTTCTAAACTACGTTTGGCTTATACACAGTACAGACAATAAAGCTACCACTTCATTGTGGGCTAAAAAGGGACATTTAAACATGCCTGGTTTTAAGATATTTATTATTCATATTTTGATGTTTAATGAACAGAATCTAACGTCTAAGCCAGGCAATATAGTGGTGCAACAGGTAGAGTTGGCACCTCATAGCTCCAGGGTCCCCGGTTCCATCCTGAACTCAGGTTATACCGGGATCTAAAAGTCTAAAGTCCTCGCACCATATGGCGCCGATCTCCGTTTCTGTAGCCCTACACCTCTCGCCTATTAAATAGCTAGGGTTACAGTGGGGGGCTGGTCCTCTGGTAACCACATGAGTTTGACTCCCCACTCACATCTGGATTGCAGCATGCCTTGCCAGATGGCAGTAGGTACCATTTTTATGATGGTCTTTGGCATGACCCGACCACGAGTAGAACTCATGATCTCCCGATCAAGAGGTGGATACGCTAACCACAAGGCCAACTCGCGGTACAGGGATTAGACATGATGTTTTCGTCTTTCACAGTAGTCACCATGCTGTTTCTTGGTCGGGAGACTGGCAACAGTACAGATTTGACCCCGGCTAATTGTCGTTAATGTCCTTGCGTGTCGTTGGGGAGGAGGGTCAAGAAATTCTCAATCATGGCTACAAAAGGACCGTCAAGGAGTTGTCAAACTAGACGAGAATATACAAAAAAATTCTGACGTGCTAGACTTTTTGTCAGGGTGTAGTGAGGTGTCCCAGGCGCCAGATCGCGCCAAGGCTCTTTCGTTGTTCCCAATGTTTATATTGGAATACACTGGAAATTTATTGGCTGTGTTTAAATCTGGCTGAATTCACATAGTCTGATCCTGGTATTTCTGTCTGTGTGGAGTTTCTGCGCATGATCTCCCGGTGATTGTGTGGGTGTCCTCTGGTTTCCTTCCAGTGACCGAAAAATGCCGATTGGCTATGCCAAAATGCCCATAGGTGTGAATGTGTGTGTGCGCGCGCGCAAGCTTCCAGCTATTGAAAACGAATGAATGAACAATCTATAACATATTACCAAATTGCTTGGCCAAAGCTATTGGTCTGCTGATTTAATATGATCTATTTGTCATTGTTAAATACAAGCAAATTCTCTCTGTATTATTGCAGAGTTCCCCCCTTACTTTATTGCACGTAAGTGCACTTTCACATTTAAAGTCTAAAAAGACTTTCGGGCAATTAGTGTTTGCGGTAAGATTAGAATTAATGTGTTGGGTCTTGGGAAGGGGCAGCGATGTTATATCTTGAACATCAACATTTATGTTAAGACCTCCTATCTCAACATTCTCTGAATAGTTACAAATTAAGAAAACCGTTTGCTCGATAGGATTCAAACATTTCCAAATGATCATGATATGATCACTTTTCTTTCTGAGCATATGATGAAGGGTATAGTCCAAATGTTAACAAAACCTTTATCATATTCAAATTAAATCATTATGAAAGGATCAAATTTGGCAGAAATGCAACGCTTCTAAACTGCTGAACATAAACAGAAAGTTCAGGGGACCTTGGAGTTTATATACAATTTAAACATGATCAGGGAACATTATAATAAAAAATTTTTTGTGATTTTAATATGCATGTCATAGCATGTGTTCTGTGTCATTATTTGCATTGTATTTAAAACCTAAATTGAGATCAATGGCAAGCTAAATCTTCTCAGAAGAAAGGTACTGTCCTATTCCAGTCGATTGCTGCTCCCTCCCATTTAGTCCTAATGGTCATCTCCACAGAGGGGAATCTCTTCTCAGGGTCTCCTTGACCATCTCTTCTTTCAGCCTCCCAGTGATGGGAATGTGTGTCTGAAACAAAGGATGAATTTAAAAAAAGGATTAATTCTCCTCATTGACTTGCCCTTCACTGTACAGACTTTTTGTGTGTGTTCTGTCTATCAGTTTTGTCAAGGGCATTAATCATTGAACCATGTGCATCATCTAGTTTCACTAGTTTACTTCCCTTCTTGGTTAATGAATCAAAATCAGACCGTGTTGTGCAGGTTGAATAGCATTACCTATGGTGAGCATTGCAGTATTGACTTGGGTTGGTTGGCCATTATAGAAGTAGAGGTGGAAGAGGTGCTCCATCTTCCAGTCAGACAGTAGAGATCGGTTTGGACTAAACAAAACACTATAGGTGCCATTGATGTTGCAGACCCAAACAGGAAGTTTGGGTGTCTTCAGCATGCTTCCCACCTGAAGTCATTAGGCACAGAATTACTGGTTTTGCAGGCTTTCAATAAACAATCTTCATTTCATACAGTACAATCTACTATATGTAGAGTAGAGTAGAGTAACTTTATTGATCCCTAGAGGGAAATTAAAGTGTCAAGTAGCTTATACAAAAATACAAAAAAAAAAAAAACATATTAAGATACAGAGAGGGAAGAAATTACACTAGATCAACATTACACTAAATTACACTAAATCAACAATTAATTACTCTAATTCAACAAAGAGCAAAAACTTCTAGTATGGTGCAAAGAGAGATATTAAAGTAAAACATTAAGTGAACAAATAACAAGTAATAAGCTTTTCACAGGACTTACAGCAGGCAGACTGGCGTGTTCTGCTTGCTCTCGGCTCCAGTGTAAGTATCCCACATTGCTCCGAGTCAGAACTCCATGGAGAGGTTGGTCCAGTGCGTTGCCATGCTCATCACACAACAATTTCCCATTGAAGACATTAGGACTGGCACGACCGGTCAACAACAGGTTTAAAAGAGCCTATTCAATACACAGAGTCAGGTTTCAATCAGTATTCATTAGTAGGTGTTCAATCACAAACATTTTCCTACACTTCTGCCATTAGGATCAAGTCAAAATAATGTTTAAGCAAAAAGTTTAAGCATTTTTCCTGGAAAAAAAGACCAGATAACATCCATCCATCCATTATCTGTAGCCACTTATCCTGTTCTACAGGGTCGCAGGCAAGCTGGAGCCAATCCCAGCTGACTATGGGCGAGAGGCGGGGTACACCCTGGACAAGTCGCCAGGTCATCACAGGGCTGGCACAGAGACACACAACCATTCACACTCACATTCACACCTAAGGTCAATTTGGAGCTACCAATTAGCCTAACCTGCATGTCTTTGGACTGTGGGGGAAACCGGAGCACCTGGAGGAAACCCACGCGGACACGAGGAGAACATGCAGACTCCACACAGAAAGGCCCTCGCTGGCTGCTGGGCTCAAACCCAGGACCTTCTTGCTGTGAGGCGACAGTGCTAACCACCGTGCCGCCGCCAGATAATATTAATATCACAAATATCACAAAGGCTGTATCCAACAGTTTTTCCTACAGAGATATTTGCTTACCTGGCGACAAAGAAAGTTGCCCAAGCCAAATTGTAAGAGATGAGTCGTGCTGAAATCCAGATCTTCTTGCAACCTTGGATTGTTTGACAGGGAATTCTCAAGTAAACATTCAAAGGCATTTATGATAGTATGAAAAACTATGAGAAATGATATCAATCCTATGTTGTTTTCACACATCCCTTGATTTATTGAACCTTTTATACCACAGCACTGTTCAATTTAATTTTCAAATCTAATTGCTCAGAAGGCTTTATAAGAAGGTGATTAATTTTCTGTAACTGCACAGTTGACAGGATAGATGGAGCATTATCATTTCTATAGTAACAACTTGCACAGGAGCACAAGGTCTTGTCTGGTAGACATTTCATAAATTTTCCAACACAGGAAAGTATTTGGGAGGAAACTGGCCTGCCTGCAGTCCAGACCTGTCTCCCATTTAAAACATTTGGTGCAGTATGAAGCGCAAAATACGATAAAGGAGACCCCAAAGTGTTGAGCAACTGAAATTATATATCAGGCAAGAATGGGACAACATTTCTCTTTCAGAACTACAGCAATTGGTCTCCTCAGTTCCCCAAATGTTTACAGAGCGTTGTTAAAAGTAGAGGTGATGCAACACAGTGATAAACATGCCCCTGTCCCAACTTTTTTGAAACATGTTGCTGACATCAAATTTAAAATGAGCATATATTTTTCAAAAAACAATAAAAATTTCTCAACTTCAACATTTTATATGTTGTCTTTGTACTACTTTCAATGAAATATAGGGGTTCCATGATTTGCAAATATTCACATTGTTTTTATTTAGGTATATTTGACACAGTGTCCCAAATTTTTTTGGAACTGGGCTTGTGTTTGGTGTCATATTAATTCCTTAATATTAATTTCATATTTATTGTGTCATACTATTTCCTTAATACTAAGATTACAATCAACCAAAAATAAGACTATTAAACCGATTTCAAGACATTTTAACTAGAAATTAGCTTGACATAAGTTTGAAATAGTCTGATTGGCATACAATTTTGTTAATTTTAAGCATTTATTTCTAGAAAAAAATTATCTTCCAGTAGAATAAGAAAATATAAAGCTTGAAACTAGTAAAAAAAAAAAATCTTGAAGTTGGTTTAATAATGTTATTCATTTTACTTTAAACTTATAGTTGGAAATATGATTATTTGACTATATTCAAGATACTTTCACTTGTCATTTTTGCAGTGCAGGACATACTGTTCTTGGAAAATAATCAGCTTCAGGGTGGTAACGGTTACTCTGCTTCGTACTGTACTGGGCCACATCATTCTAACTGTTGTTGATTATTGTCTTATAATAGAAAGCCCATCATTGTTTTATTCCTTACATAATATACTAAAGGAGAGGAGAAATGAGTCAAAAATATCTTTTGGTTAGTTGGATTTCAAACCTGTATTTATATTTGATATAAAAGTTCAAGGAATTATAAAAGATTGAAAACTGCTTTGCATGCGGCTTTTGTCAGGCCACTATATAATGTGTTGTTGTTTTTTTCAGTGAATATTAAGGTGTGTGTATGTGGGGTGGGGGGGTCTGGTATCACTCCAAAGATCGATAAAAATAACTAACTTACCTAATAATTGATCTTGAGAAGATCAGGCTATAAAGAAAGAGAATGACTCCATGGCTTCCCTCCTCCTTGAACTTACAGGATGAACAAATAGATATGCACTACATTTAATTAATACAGACAGCAAACAAATAAAACACCCATTAATTCACTTTGGAAGAATGTATACAAAATGTGTCCTTAAATACTCACACACTGAATATGTTCATATATGAATTTTGTCACATCTTCTTTCTCATTAAAGGTGAAAAGCTGCAACTAAAAAAGAAAGAGTGACCTAAACAAATGACTTTAGCTCTCACAGTATAGTTTGGGTATCGTGTGTCAATCAGAGGCCATATGTGGTTTGAGAAAGTGATACTGGACACTGCATGGTAAACAGTACCCGCTCTGTGAAGTTGTCCAGTTTGTAGTCCAGGTGGGGGGTGAAGCAGCTATCTGGCGTAACCAAGGAGACGGTGGCAGTACGCTCCTCACCAGCTGTCCATAAAATATCAGCCAAAGCAGCAGCCAAAGCCCTTTCCTGCTCTTTCTCCCCAACCTCCAACAGACTGAAACCCGCAGCAAGCAAACAAGAAGGACAGTTATGATTCATGACTTCTTTCACTGTATAATTCAGATCACACAACGGAGGACTCTTTCCTTTCCTCACCTCTCTATTCCACAGCACTCTGAGCTCCGTGGCTGTGAGAAAAGCAGGTATTTGATAACATGGGCCTGGACTGCCATCTGAATGGCTCGGGCTCCTCCCTGCAAAATGAGCGGTTCAGCATGCTATAAATTGTCATATCAGTCATTATTATAATTATTATAATTCCCAGTATAAGCAGGTAGTCGAACAGCGTTGTGAGTTATGTAGGAAAGTGTCAACCAAAATGAAAATAGAACAACGTCACAGAAAAAAAAATGTTTAAACTAAAAAGGAACTAAGAATTCCATTACAAAAAAAATATTTCTTTGGTTTCCGGTTGAGAGTACGCTGTGCGCGTTTGGCTGCCGCTTCTCACTGGTGTTTCTGGTTTGGTTTTGTTGACTTCTTGCTCTGCCTTTCTTGTCTTTCAAATCTCAATCAAGACTTACTGTATGTCTTCCATGAACATTTCTCTTCCTCTCTTACTGCTCAGTCTTTTTTCCCCCTTGTAAAGCCCATCCATCCATTTTCTGCCACTTATCCGGGTCGCCTTGTAAACCAACCCTGGGATATTGAAAGGTGCTATAGAAATGTAACCTATTATTATTAGTATTATTATTATTATGGTGGCATAGTGGTTAGCACTGTTGCCTCACTGCAAGAAGGTTCCCAGTGGCCGACGGGGACTTAAGGGCACTTCAGTGCAACCTTCAGGCCATGGCTGCCCCATGTTTACCTAACTGCATGTCTTTGGGGGAAACCGGAGCACCCAGAGGAAACCCACACAGACACGGGGAGATCATGCAAACTCTACACAGAAAGGCCCTCGTGGGTGACTGGGCTCAAACCCAGAACCTACTTGCTGTGAGGCAACAGTGCTAACCACTACACCACCGTGCCACCTTTGCTCAGCTTCAATATATTCAAATCTCTGCAGTCAAAATCCTCACTCATACTAAACACTTGGCACACATCACCCCTATCCTCCAGAACCTCCACTGTTTGATATCACATTCAGTCTAAAATTACTGTATTCTGTTCACATTTAAAACACTCCATGGCCATGCTCCACAATGTCAAATGGAATTACTTCAACCTTACTCTTCTCCCAGACCGCGAGTTGGTCTAGTGGTTAGCGCGTCCACCTCTCGACCAGGAGATCATGAGTTCTACTTGCGGTTGGGTCATACCAAAGACCATCATAAAAATGGTACCTACTGCCATCTGGCAAGGCATGCTGCAATACAGATGTGAGTAGGGAAGTCAAACTCTCGCAGTTACCAGAGGACTAGCACTCTACTGTAACCCTAGCTGTATAGGCGAGAGGCCGAGGGCTATGGAAATGGAGATTGGCACTGCACTTATGCACCTCAAAAGAGCTTGTTAATACTGGGACAGGAAACTGCCTGGGAAGACCAGATCCTGGCGTGGAAGGGACTTTGACTCCTCTCCCATTCACAGTCTCAGATCTTCATCTTCTGGGCTGCTGTCCATTCCCAAATTTAAACTATCCACCATGGGTTCCAAGGCATTGAGGGTTGCAGCCCCCAAGCTGTGGAATTCTCTCCCTCTGGGACTTTGGGATTGTTCATCTCTTCCCAAATTCAAAAATAATCTCAAATCTTATCTCTTCTCTCTTGGCTATCCCTCCTCCTGATATTTCCTCTCCTAATCACTGACTGTTCTGTTGTTTTCAGTGCTTTGAGCTAGTCTGTTATCATCATGCTCATGTAAACTGTCATTTTGTTTTCTGTGTCTCCTATTTGTCATGTTTTCTTCTGGTTGATTTGCTTCTCTTTCTATGCAGTACCATTACATTGTAAAGCATTCTTAGGTTGGTCAAAGGCGCTACATAAATTAAATTTGTTGTTATTCTTGTTGTTATGCAGTGTCAGTAATTCTGGAGATAAAGTTACCAATTTGATGAAGGTAATGTATGTGTGTATTTTATATCACAAACACAGGCAATCAATACAGATACGATATATACACACAGTTCCAAATCTGCATTAAGATTTTCTAGAGAAAAAATTGTGGACAAAGAAAATAGAAATTTGTAACTACTTCATACACCTATCAGTGGCTGTGGACTACATTCATTCTGGGTCTTAAAGCATTAGTAACAAAAGACAGATGTGTGTCTAATTTGAAACTGCTTGTGCATTTGTAAGCACGGAGTTGCAAATGGTTAGAGGTTACCCTGAAGTCGCCATGGTTTGAGACATGAAAACAAGATCACGTTACTTTATTAAACGTCCATTTAATAGAGACTTTGTATAAAAGTACTTACTCTTTCTGCCTCCAAAGCATAGGACAGGTTCGAATATGGCTCCCTGAACTTAAAGAAGGATTTCTTCCACTCATAATTGAAGATGTGAAATGTGTTTCCAAACAAAATCTTTCTCAGACTCTGTATGAGAAAGAAAATCAGACAGGCCTCATATATAACGGTATCATTAATGATCAAATGTAGCATACAGAGGCGGACAAAGTACCCAACTTCATTACTTAAGTCAAAGTACAGATCCCACTGGTCAAATGTTATTCCGATACAAGTGAAAGTTGTCCAGTCAAATTTTTACTTAAGTTAAAGTACTGAAGTACTTGCTTTTAAAAATACTTAAGTATTAAAAGTACATTTTCTGTCAACGCATTGTTGTATTATTGCCAAAACGCTTACAAAACCTAATGCCTCTGAAGCAACCGACTGGATTATTTTGTGAATTCACAAAATGAACGCATGCTGTGCATCATGGTGGTTTAACGTTAAGCTAGCTAGTCAGTGAAACTCCACCTGACATGCTAGCAAACGCTTTTCAAACTCAAAATCATATTGGGTAGCTAACGCTACTAGAAAAGAAAGATTTCTACATTGTTTATTTGGCAAGATTATGCTAAAACATATTTCTGAAAGGACTTCAGATAAGTTAACGTTGTTCATGTTAGCGTAACTCCATTTTTACATGCTAACTAACAGTGTCCAAGTTAACTAGCTATGTGTAAACGTTAGCCGTGGACAAGGCTGTGGTAACTTGGCGGACAAATCCATAGAAAGTCATTTGACTATCCAGACTGCATAGCTATTGCAACGTTATCACTAGCTCTAAAAGCACAGACAACTTCACTGCAAGCTTTCTCTTGGAATAAAACGCTTATATACCTCAATATGCTTCCGCAGGTTGGACAGCAAGTTTTTGTAGGCTGTGATGTGGTTCGTTTTCAGCAAACAAAGCAAACATTTAAAACGAAACAAATCTTTAATCCTTGCAGAAAACTGAAACATGGGTTCTTTCTTTCTTTCTTTCTTTCTTTCTTTCTTTCTTTCTTTCTTAGGTATGGCCATGTGTGCGTGCATTTCCCAGAAGATCCGCCTCCTTCCATTCTGCCATCAACTGATCGTGTTCAAATAATGCTGTTGAGAAATTACTGAACTTGATTTTATACAGTCTATGGACGTGACGTGACCCTAGTGCTTACTGATAGTCTGTCTCAGTGTCACCCGTGAAAAAAAACCAATCATGTTTTAGAAAAGAAAAAACATCCACTTTCAAAGCTGCTTCATGGTAACGAGTAACGAGGACCTTGACAGAAATGTAGTGGAGTGAAAAGTACGATATTTGCCTTTCAAATGTAGTGAAGTTAAAGTCATAAGTTTCCAAAAAAAATACTACTCAAGTAAAGTACAGATACTCAAAAAGTGTACTTAAGTACAGTACTCAAGTAAATGTACTTTGTTACTGTCCACCTCTGGTAGCATAGTTGTTAAAGTGTTGTCGAGCGCAGCAATGTCTGTTGAGTTGGAACTCAAAACTAATCCAGTCATTGTAACTGAGTGTACTACAAAATCTTCACTGATACACTCTCCCTGTATGGAAGTACATTAATAAATCATTCAAAGTGTATTGCTGTAAGACATACCGTAGACACAGGGAGGCCCACTAGGATTAAGTAACAGTCTTATTTTTTATGACTCACCATGGCAAGTTCAGGTGAAACTGGGTGTCCACCCAGACTGGGAGAGACGGCTAGTGTACGAGGGATGGAGTAGGGCACCATAAGTACGTTGGCATTGCTGTGGAATGAATGGGCTGAAGGAGACTGGGAAACAGCCTCGGTTTCTTCCTCAGCTTTAAGCCTCTCAAGAGGTCTCTACCAGAGTCAGAGAAGAAGAAAGAAATAAAGTTAAAGAATGGGAAAACATGTCCCAAAACAGCACTGCTCCAAGAAGATGGTTAACCGGAGCTGTGTAAAAAGAACCAATGGATTAAAATTGCAATATGATCTCCAGCATCAGAAGGAATTCTGTTTTGTTCTCTCTCACACACTTTCTCACAGACTCCTCTCAGATCGTTTTTATAACTTCCACAGACATGTTCCAAAATGGCATAAAATAATAATAAAAAAAAAACCATCCACACACACACAAAGCATCAGTTCCATGACACTTCCTGTATCGACAGCAGATCACTCACATCCTGGGTTCTCTTCACTTCCTCTTGAAGCAGTTCAATGTAACCAAGCCTGGCAGGCTGCAGAGCGCTGATGCTTTGGAACAGCTGCTTATAATCTTCCATTTCAGGGCCTACACGCATCTGGCCATTGTGCCAAAACTCGCATTCAGACATAGTTCCATGAAGTGGTCAGATGAGTATGAGGAAAACAGAGGAAAACGCAGCTGACAAGCCAGAGCAGTCACGTTTAGACCTCTTGCAGTGGCCCCAGGTTTTTCTGAGGATATCAGGTTGGGGAGAGCCGAACTCACTCACACACACACTCACTTGCGCACACACAAACACACAGCATCCCTTGGGTCAGACACAAATGATATGCACCTCAGGGTTACCTGAGAGCTCAGGTCTCGGGTTATCATGTTGCCCCACATATGGCTTGAGCAAAACTCAAATACACATTGACGCCAGGGCAAAAATGTGTTTCACACTTGATAATAAAGACAAATAAAAATGATAGACTTACTTTTTCAAAACACTCTTGGAGCTCCAACCTGCAAGATAAAACATGAAAACTAAATGTGCGACACTTTATTTGATGCATCTAGATTACATTTAGTTGCATTGCCCCTTTTCCTTCCATACAGGTAGACAATTATACAATTACTAACTGTAGTACTAACTGCATTGCAATTCAGAATTTCTCAGTCCTATTCCGCCTCATCAGTTAATTAACAGAGACCACAACTGGACCACTGCTGACCAAATATTTTCATGGAAGTCCTTTCTGACTGTACGAGTGACACTAACATACTGTACTGTATGTGGCACTATTACAGACATATCAGGCACAGAAGCGTTGCTGGGTTTTTGAATGTCAAGATCACTCCTGTGCTGAGAAAGTTCCACCACCCAGAAATACAGTTAATTGTCCTATTAAGGTCTCGTCCATTGAAGGAAAGAACAAAGGACAGTTGATAAATTAAAATAGATGACCTACAGCCGGTAATTGTATCTAAATTGCACCTGTATGGTAGGTTTACTTAATAAAATGGCCAAAGAATGTATGTATAACGGTACGTGTACCTAATAAACTGGCAGTTCAGTGTATTTATAAAAATACTGCAACAGACTTCTCACCCCCGAGCGTCAAATATTTCCCTCCATTTGTCCAGCTCTGCTATCTGACTCAGAATGTCGTCCAGGTTTGTATTCTTGTCACTGGCCTTCTCCAGCCCGTTCTCCATCTGCACATGACAGACATCCAGCACATGCATTCAGCTTCACCTGCTATACTGTTGCGATCGCAGTAAGCTCCATGAATGTTTCAGTGAGGCCATTGTTGTTGGAGGAAGCCTGAGCTTTTTTTCTCCCAGAGGAAGATAGGTTTAAAGGAAATTGCATCAGTATACCTGTTACACAACCATGACTGTTTATTACACTACAACTGTAGTATACATAATTTATATAATTGGAGATGATTAGGTCTACTGGAATCAGTTCAATTCGATTTGTATTTGTATAGTGCGTTTAACAACAGACACTGTCACAAAGTCACTTTACAGGAATCCAGATGTAGATTTACGGTAGGTCCATCATGAGCAAGCCAGAGGCAACAGTGACAAGGAACTTCCTGAAGTACAGTCGAAGGAAAATGTTTGTACACCCTTTGGAATTTTTTACATTTCTGCCTAAATTGGTCATAAAACATCATCTGAACTCTCCAGCAATCTTAAGAATGAACAAACAGTGTCTGCTTGAACTAAAACCACCCAAACATTTGCGTTTTATCATATTTTTATTGACCATAAGATGGAATTATTCACAGGATAGGGAGGCATAAGTAAGTACACCCTTTGATTTAATAGCTGGTTGACCCTCCTCTGGCTGCAATAACTTCAACCAGACGTTTCCTGTAGCTGCAGACTAGACGGGCACAACAATCAGGAGAAATCTTGCACCATTCCTCTTTGCAAAACTGTTGCAATTCAGCAAGATTCCTGGGATGCCTGGAATGGATGGCTTTCTTGAGGTCATGCCACAACATCTCGATTGGATTGAGGTCGGAGCTTTGACTGGGCCATTCCAGAACGTGAAATTTGTTCTTCTGAAACCATTCTAATGTCGACCTGCTTCTGTGTTTAGGGTCATTGTCCTGTTGCAGGACCCATCCTCTCTTGAGTTTCAACTTTTTGACAGATTGCCTCAGGTTTTTCTGCAAAATATCTTGATATACTTGAGAATTCATTTTCCCATTGATTATAGCCAGTTGTCCAGGCCCAGAGGCAGCAAAGCACCCCCACACCATGATGCTACCGCCGCCATACTTGACGGTGGGGATGAGGTTTTGCTGATGGTGTGCTGTATCGACTTTCCTCCACACATGATGTGGTGTGTTCCCCCCAAACAATTCAACTTTGGTTTCATCAGACCACAATATGTTTTTCCAGTGGCGCTGAGGAGCATCCAAATGCTTTTTCGCGAACTCTAAACGAGCAGAAATGTTCTTTCTGGACAGCAATGGCTTCCTCCCTGGCCTTCTCCCATGAATCCCATTCTTGTTCAGTGTCTTTCTTATAGTAGATGTGTCCACAGAGATGACTGCATGTTTCAGTGATTTCCTCAAGTCTTCAGCAGACACTCTTGGATTCTTTTTTACCTCATTGATGATGACTCGCAGTGCCTTTGGAGTGATTTTCGCAGGGCAGCCACTCCTTGGCAGAGTAACAACCGTTCCAAATTGTCTCCATTTATACACAATTTTTCTAATTGTAGACACATGAACACCAAGGGTCTTAGAGATGGTTTTGTAACCCTTTTTAGCTTTATACAAATCAATTATTTTGTGTCTTAAGTCTTCAGACAGCTCCTTTGAGTGAGGCATGATGCCCAGAACATGCCTCTCATCAAAACACACCTTTTAACTGGTTTTCCAGTGGGGTGGGTAGCTTACGACACACCTCAGTGATTGGACATCGGTTGGCTCACACCTGAGTCAAATTGTTTAATCATCTAATTAGTCTAATTAGCTCTTGGATGAGCCTTAGCTAAGGGTGTACTTACTTATGCCTCCCTATCCTGTCAATATTTCCATCTTATGGCCAATAAAAATATGATAACATGTAATTGTTTGAGTGGTTTTAGTTCAAGCAGACACTGTTTGTTCATTCTTAAGATTGCTGGAGAGTTCAGGCGATGTTTTATGACCAATTTAGGCAGAAATGTAAAAAATTCCAAAGGGTGTACAAACATTTTCCTCCGACTGTAACATGAGCATGAAACATTCATTCATTCATGCTTGTTCGTTGAAGATTGCCAATCCCAGCCAACTTCAGGGAAGAGGTGGGGTTCACCCTGGGCAGGTTGCCAGTCTATCACAAGGCTAACACAGAGACATAGACATCCTTTATTATCATTCAGTATGCAACAAGTGTACACAGAGCAAAATTTCGTTGCAATTTGGCTCAGCACAGAATTAAATATAAAAGTATATTAAAATATACAGCAGCAAAAATATTATAAAGTGCAATCATACAAAGTGACCTGTGGAATTAGGAATTGTTCAAGTATAAATAGAAGTTTAGAGTTCAGTTTGATTTAGAATTTAGATTTGGAGTTCAGCAGTCTAGTGACCTGAGAGAAAAAGCTGTTACAGAACCTGGTGGTCCTGCACCGAATGCTGTGGAACCTCTTTCCAGAGGCCAGGAGGGAGAACAGTCCATAGTGAGGGTGTCAGGGGTCACTGATGATGTTTCTAGCTTGGGATATGCAGCGCTTAGGTGCGATGTCCTGAATAGAGGGAAGAGGAGTCCCAGTGATTTTCTCCACTGTCCTCACCACACTCTTCACAGTCTTCCAGTCAGAGGCACTGCATCCTCTACACCACACAGAGATGCAGCTGGTCAGAACGCTCTCTATGGTGCTTCTGTAGAATGTAGTGAGGATGGGCAGGGGCAGGTGGGATCTCCTCATCCTACACAGAAAGTGCAGACGCTGCTGTGCCCTCTTAACCAGTGACGCGGTGTTCACAGACCAGGTGAGGTTGTCTGTGATGTGCACCCCCAGGAACTTGGTGATATTGACCACCTCCACAGCCGTGTTGTTGATGAGAAGTGGAGCATGGCTGGGCTGGTTCTTCCTAAAGTCGACAGTGATCTTTTTGGTTTTGTTCACGTTCAGGATCAGGTTGTTTTCTCTGCACCAGCCCACCAGCTGCTCCACCTCCTCTCTGTAGACCAGATGAGCAATCATTCACATTCACACCTACAGTATGGGCTACTTAGAGTAACCAGTTAACATAATCTGCATGTCTCTGGATTTTGGGGAAACCGGAGCACCCGGAGGAAACCCACACAGGCACGAGGAGAACATGCAAACTCCACACAGAAAGGCCCTGATTCAACCTACTTGCTGTGAGGCAACAGTGCTAACCACTGCTCCACCATGCCGTGCCACCATTGAGCAAGAAACATTTAGAGGAATCTGACTAAAAAGGGAAGCCATTCTCTTATCAGTGATAGGGGATAGTGGGATTATAAATCATTACTCTTCTACAGTACTGTGCAAAAGTCTTAGGCACCCTATTTTTTTTCATATAAACTTTGTTATAGATTTCTATTTTATGACTTCGACATTAGGGCGGCACAGTGGTGTAGTGGTTAGCGCTGTCACCTCACAGCAAGAAGGTCCGGGTTCGAGCCTCGTGGCCGGCGAGGGCCTTTCTGTGCGGAGTTTGCATGTTCTCCCCGTGTCCACGTGGGTTTCCTCTGGGTGCTCCAGTTTCCCCCACAGTCCAAAGACATGCAGGTTAGGTTAACTGGTGACTCTAAATTGACCGTAGGTGTGAATGTGAGTGTGAATGGTTGTCTGTGTCTATGTGTCAGCCCTGCGATGACCTGGTGACTTGTCCAGGGTGTACCCTGCCTTTCGCCCGTAGTCAGCTGGGATAGGCTCCAGCTTGCCTGCGACCCTGTAGAACAGGATAAAGCGGCTACAGATAAGGGATGGATGGATGGATGGATGGATGGATGGATGGATGGATGGATGGATGGACTTCGACATTAACATTTTAGAGTCCAAATGTTCGTTTTCCAGCACAAAATTAAATGTTACAGGAAAACATTTTTGTATCTGAGCAGCAGATTATACAAGACAGCACTTTTCAGATTAAAAATGAAAACATAATGAAGGCTACTGTGTTTTGCTGCAAAATTAAGAAGTAAGTGTGACAGCCAAAGTGTCCAGAAGAACTGGTTGATTCTGTAAGATGCTCAGTAAAACCTACAGCTCATTTCCTTATAAAACTGCACTCACTGTACCTGAGACTGCTGTTTTGTTTAAGCAAAGGGTCGTCTCACACCAAACATTGACGTTGTTTCATTTATTATGGCTTACTGCTGTTTATAGTATGTTTTTAATGTTGACACATTTCATTTAATTATTTAAGCCATTTAGCATTTATTTACATGTACCAAAGACTTATGCACAGTACTGGATGTCTGTATACTGTAAAGACAAACAATAGAAACAAGGGTGTTGAAAGGATGTCCAGTATGAACAGTGTAATCTTTATGATTATAGCAGCAGTCCTTATGTACAACTCTATAGTATCCAGGTGGGATCCTCTGAATAAATCATTTATTTATTTATACAGTAATCATTAGGGGCGGCATGGTGGTGTAGTGGTTAGCACTGTCACCTCACAGCAAAAAGGTTCTGGGTTCAAGCCCAGCGGCCGATGAGGGCCTTTCTGTGCGGAGTTTGCATGTTCTCCCCGTGTCCGTGTGGGTTTCCTCCGGGTGTTCCGGTTTCCCCCACAGTCCAAAGACATGCAGGTTAGGTTAACTGGTGACTCTAAATTGACCGTAGGTGTGAATGTGAGTGTGAATGGTTGTCTGTGTCTATGTGTCAGCCCTGTGATGACCTGGCAACTTGTCCAGGGTGTACCCCGCCTTTCGCCCGTAGTCAGCTGGGATAGGCTACAGCTTGCCTGCGACCCTGTAGAACAGGATAAGCGGCTACAGATAATGGATGGATGGATGGATGGATGGATGGATGGACAGTAATCATTAGGGTATTTGTGTCAGACCTTCCACAACAGCAGAAAGTAAGTGTGGCAAGTTCAGAAATCTCAGAACAGAAGTAAAATGTCAAGCATCAGAATGAATCAGATTCACACACCATAATTAGCTAGAAGGCTTTCACTGAACTGGGAAAGCACTTCCACTGATAAACACTTCCACTGTTCAGGAGCAGCAGAAAATTGAGTGAAGAGTCGGCTCTTATTGTGAACCGAGTGAACTAATCTGACTCACTGAAAAGAGATGCGATTACCACCACGAGCAATAGCCCTGTGTCCCAATGACGTCATCTATTTGAATGGTCTAGGGAGTCGATTCCTAAACGAGTCATTTCTCGGAAATGATTCAGGACAAGGTGAGCAAGTATAAATACTTTAATTAATAGTTACCGCTGTTTGACAAAGACCTCTCTAAACACCACAGACCTCATTAGTTTGATAGTAGATATTTCATTCTGGGGAGAGAATACAACACTTAAAGCATGGCGAGTTAAAGGATTTCTTCCCTGGAGAGTTTACAGGTCTCCAGGCTTCATCACAGTCAGTTCAGTATTCAGTTTTTCGGTACTTTTAAAGACTCGTTATTGGGATGCCGGGAAATGAGATGTTCCTGTTAAATACCTTTTGAATAACAAAAAGGAGTTGGCTACGGTGAGATTAGGCCCTTCTGAAGAAGGAAAACCCCATTAACAGATATTCATGGTTCGAGTTAAAAGTCTGGAGCGTTACATTTGAAGAAGTGAAACAGCTCAATGGCGCCATCTTGTGGTACCATCATCATCTGTCCCCTGGACCCCAGAGTTCATTCTGCATGCGGAGTTCAAATGATAATTACATTAAAATCAACCTGAGCTGTGACAAAGGACATAGGATCCCCCCCCCCCCCCCCCCCTTTGTTTCAAAATAGGCCACACATAAATACACGTAGGTTTTGGGGTGTATGTATAGTCATTTCTCCTTATGAGTGGATCAGTGCTTTCCAATTATGAGACATTAAGGATATTAATTTTATTATAGCATTATTCTTGCTATCCATAATTAACCTTACTTGTTGTGGGTGGTGTTTTTGTTGGTGGTGTTGCTATTGTTTTTATTGTTTTTGTTGGTGGTGGTGTTGCTGTTGTTGTTGTTGTTGTTGTTGTTGGTGGTGGTGGTGGTGTTTTTGTTGGTGTTGCTGTTGTTTTTGTTAGTGGTGGTGGTATTTGTTGGTGTTGCTGCTGTTCTTTTTTGTTGTGGTGGTGTTGCTATTGTTTTTGTTGGTGGTGTTTTTGTTGTTGTTGGTTTGTTGTTGGTGGTGGTGTTTTTGTTGTTGGTGGTTTGTTGTTGGTGGTGGTGGTGTTTTTGTTGGTGTTGGTGGTGTTTTTGTTGTTGGTGCTGTTGTTTTTTGTTTTTGTTGTTGTTGGTGTTTTTGTTGGTGTTGCTGTTGTTTTTGTTAATAGTGGTGGTATTTGTTGGTGTTGCGGCTGTTGTTTTTTGCTGTGGTGGTGTTGCTATTGTTTTTGTTGGTGGTGTTTGTTGTTGGTGCTGTTGTTTTTTTGTTGTTGTTGTTTTTGTTGGTGGTGTTTTTGTTGTTGTTTTTGTTGTTGTTGTTGTTGTTGGTGGTGGTGTTTTTGTTGTTGTTGGTGGTGTTTTTGTTGATGTTGTTTTTGTTAGTGGTGGTGGTATTTGCTGGTGTTGCTGCTGTTGTTTTTTGTTGTGGTGGTGTTGCTATTGTTTTTGTTGGTGGTGTTTTTGTTGTTGTTGGTTTGTTGTTGTTGTTGGTGTTTTTGTTGTTGTTGGTGGTGTTTTTGTTGTTGGTGGTGGTGTTTTTGTTGGTGGTGTTTTTGTTGTTGGTGGTGGTGTTTTTGTTGTTGTTGGTTTGTTGTTGTTGTTGGTTTGTTGTTGTTGTTGTTGGTGGTGGTGGTGTTTTTGTTGGTGGTGTTTTTGTTGTTGGTGCTGTTGTTTTTTGTTTTTGTTGTTGTTGGTGTTGCTGTTGTTTTTATTAGTAGTGGTGGTATTTGTTGGTGTTGCTGCTGTTGTTTTTTGTTGTGGTGGTGTTGCTATTGTTTTTGTTGGTGGTGTTTGTTGTTGATGCTGTTGTTTTTTGTTGTTGTTGTTGTTGTTGGTGTTTTTGTTGTTGTTGTTTTTGTTGTTGGTGGTGTTTTGTTGTTGTTGTTTTTGTTGTTGGTGGTGTTTTTGTTGTTTTTGTTTTTGTTGGTGGTGTTTTTGTTGTTGTTGTTGGTGGTGTTTTGTTGTTGTTGTTTTTGTTGTTGTTGGTGTTTTTGTTGTTGTTGCTGGTGTTTTTGTTGATGTTGCTGGTGTTTTGTTGATGTTGCTGGTGTTGTTTTTGTTTATGTTGGTGTTATTGTTTGTTTTTGTTGGTGGTGGTGTTACTTTGTAGATGACAAGTAAAGAACATTGCACACTCACTACTTTCCAAAGACATTTTTTGACTACAGTTGTGCAAAGCCGAAAGCTGTTTAACATCAAGTTAACGTGTGGTGATGTGATATAGGAATGAAAAACACATGGAAGGTGTGACAAAGGACATAGGATTCCCCCCAAAACAAACAAATAAACAAACAAACAAAAAAGGTGTTTTTTTTAGAGATGTTTTCTCTAGAACATATTTACATATTTAGACACCCACAAAGCTAGAGTTAGAATAAGTTATATGCTTATATATAAACATATGCCTTTTCAAACTGAAAAAGAAATGTAATTATAATGATATGGCATGATGTGATTTAAGTAACACAAAATGAAGTGTATTTAACCATTGTACCTGTGATTTTTCAGCACACTAGCTATGTTTCTGAATCTTGTATGTTAATAATAAACCTACAGTATTTTTTAATAGTGGGTACTGTGAAAGTTATCTTTACTTTTTTTGCATCCTGCAAACATGCATTATCATATAACTAAACAAACAAACAAACAAACAAAAAAGCTTTAAAAACCTACCTTCTCCTTCTCTCCATGTTTAGTGAAAGGCTGATGTCGTAGTTTTTTGAGATGACTTTTTGCAAACATACCAAACCTGAAGTTCTAACTTATCAAAAACCACAAACAAAATCCCCTTTTTATTTGTAACTGAAGCAAGTAGAAGTGCTCGCAACTTGGTTCAGCATCACGCTCCTTTCTTCTGATGGTGGGTGGAGAGCTTCATTTAAAGCCGTTTCAAAACCTTCACAATAGTGCAGATTTTCCATTATCTAATCTTTTATTGATGTGAACAGAGTATACCCTCTTTATATGCCCACTATTTTATTATTTGGTTGTGAATTGCTGATTACTTTTCAATCTTAAACATAAATTGCATTTACATACCTAAGATACATTTCAAATCTGACGAAATTTAACACGCAGTTTCTGAAACAATGCTGTAGCTTTATGGCAGTTATAGTGGAGACACTGTCAGCATTACAGTCTTGTCAGTTGATTTGTTTAGAAATGATATAACATTTATATTTGGACACATCACTATTATTAGTGGTGCATGCAGTCATAAGTTTTTCAGTTTAAAACCAACTGGGTGTTGAATTTTCAGTAAACTGATGTAGTACAGTAATTTGATGCATGAACAAAATGAAATGTCCATAAGAGGATGCTAAAGAGCATTTCTTTGTTTTTACTTTCTTTATTTTCAGTAAACCCCAAGCTGTGAGAGAGCTACTTGAGAGCCATTGGAGGCAAATGGTTGCATTTTATCGATTTATTTTTTAAATGGATTAAAAAGAAGAAGAAGAACCATTGAAATGGCCACTTTGAGATAACTAAAGAGTTTAGCTTTGCACACAAACTGGTATCACAGGTTTAGATGGTGCTTAAACTCATTATAAAAAATAAATCATTATATACAGAGTAAGTGACGTTTAAAGTGTAAATCAGCGTAATTAAGAGAAAGAAAACACCAGCTGAACTGGAAGGTTACATTTACATTCATTTGTTTTACATTTTAATAAATATCCGTCTTCAATACTTCAGTCAGTAAATGGTGCAATGGAGTGTCACATCTGCAAGTGTGCAGATAACAAAGTGTATGTGGTTACAGATGTAACTTCAACGTGTGGTTCCTCTCACAACCAGAGCACTATCACGGTTTCAAATCTTTCATCAGGGCTTTAATAATTGTAAATATACCATAGAGTTTGGACTGGTTTCTATCCTATTTGTATTGACATCAAATTAAATTATTTGAATTTTTTTTTCAGTTCAGTTTGACCGTGAACATTCACAATGCCCTTTGTATTCTTCATGATAACTGATATACATATGAATAAAATTAAGTCTGTACTTAATTATCAAACAAGCCTGTCTGCACAGGGTTACATCATTACAGGTTTACAACATTCTTTCTTATAACTGAAAGCTATTCATGAGTCGGGATCCTTGGCACATCTAAGAAGAAATACGTACACTCATTATATACAAATAAGCAGCATTACTAAATAAATTAACCATCGTGTAGTGTAATATTACTTCGACTATAAAAGATGCATGTAGTATGGAAAAATAAATAATCTGCATGCTGAAACAAAGCTGAGTTGAGCCATTTCTGTATTTCAACAGGTATTTAAAATACTGAGCCTTAATTGAGATGGCAGTTAACAGAATGCATAATCAGGAGTCCAGCTGAAAGACTGGGTCCCTCCACTAGCCTCCCCACAATGACAGAAGGCTCATCTCTCTTACACACAGCCAGGACCATTTCCAAGTCGGTTCCTCTTCTGAAAGTGAAAAGATGCAACTAAAAAGGCTCGGATGAGGCATCTATTCAGCTGTAAACAAATCAGAACAACAGATGGCGCAAGATGCGAGACTCCAATTGTGGAGCGCTAATAGCTGTGGTAGGATGTCACATCCAGGGGGTGGTTACCAGACAATAGAGCTGGTCAGTACATGAGATCTGCTGCACCCGTGTTGGCATCTGACTCTTTGGCCTCCTGAAAGGGAAACTGGATGCCAGCTAGGCGGATCAGAAGGATGTTAAGGCCATGCACAAGGAAAACTATGAATATGAGCCAGAAAGTGCAGTCAAACGTCTCACTGTGTGTCTTGTAGACAAAAGTACTCTCTTTGTAATTCGCAATCTTCTCAGACAGGTGATGCAGTTTGACCTCAGATGCATAAAGGATTAGGATGAGACAGCTGCACAGACCTGCACAAGCAGACAATCTTTGTGGTTAATGGAAATTCACAACTGGATTTTATGAATCTTGTTAACAAGTGCTTTAATTGTGCTTTTGATTATATACAGTGTATTAAAAGTAATGTCATTCTTGTACTCTGTAGCATATAGATCCAAATTTGCTGCTCAAACAGTCTTGGTTATTACTTCTTAATGGAAACAGGTGACGGGTCAAACAGGTCATTGTCATGCTACAGCGTCCATCAGCATATGATTCACAGAGACATCTGACACGAGATCTGGGTTGGCCAGTTGGACAGAGTGAATATTTCCATGCTTTTATTTATTTATTATGCAAGCCAATCCCAAGCCTCTCTAAAAGGTACACAAAAGTTTTGGGGTACGGAAAAATAAATTATAGTGGCTCAGATTCACGTCGATGAATTTCAAAAGAGACCTTTTAGTGAAGTATCTGTGTGTTTGTTTGGGTCTTTGTGCAGACAGGGGTTGGTGGGAGGGATGCAATGCAATAACGGATAAATCAAGGAATTCAAAGGAAAAAACTTTGTGTGTGTGTGTGTGTGTGTGTGTACAGGCTCACAGCTGATCAGGTTCCACAGGTAAAGGCCTAAAGGTCCATGCAGTGTCTCATATGGTTTTCCAA
Source organism: Neoarius graeffei (assembly GCF_027579695.1). NCBI lineage: Eukaryota > Metazoa > Chordata > Actinopteri > Siluriformes > Ariidae > Neoarius > Neoarius graeffei. Next base: position 36,543,196 of record NC_083585.1, on the reverse strand, counting down.
AAGCATTGTACATGAAGAAGGCAGAACACACAGACGAGAAGAGGATGAGCACTGCACAGAAGATGATGACACTCACATGTAGACTAGCTGGGATCACATCCACCAGGTCGGGAAAAACTATACAGAGTAAGAACAACATATTCACAAATCAAAATATAACCTAATGTTAATAATAACATTTAACATTAGCCTTTCTGTCCGTGAGAACATTTCCTGTAGTGGAGTCAGTAATGGAAGATAAGTAATTCATTAAATACTATTCTACCTAATGTGTAATGTGTATTGTATTTCATGTGAAAAATTATTTCAGGGTATTGGATAGAAGCTAATGAATGATATACAGTACTGTAGGCCAAGGCTGCGTATTCTGAGTGAACAATGAGAGTCAAAATATTTTGTTTGGATACAAGTTTTTGAGTAAGTGTGAGAAATACGGTATTTGAAGATGGAGAACCACTGGGGGAATCTCACTGAAAGAAACATAAATTTTTCACGTACATTTGCAGAAAGATTCTTGGAAGCACTTTTAAGGGTTCAGACAAAGAAGAAGCCATGAAGGATCCTATGGGAACCCTAAGGGGAGTTTTATAGATTAAATTTCTGAACACTGCAAAAAAACAAACAAAAAACCATGCCTTTCAGATTTTTCAAGTTTAGGTCATAAAAATTTTTTCCCTGACATCCAGTTATTTTTGTTTAGTGGACCGAAAGCTACTGAATCCAAATCACAGACTTCCAATTTTATTATTATATTTTTTTAATAGAACAATTAGGGCGGGACGGTGGTGTAGTGGTTAGCGCTGTCGCCTCACAGCAAGAAGGTCCGGGTTCGAGCCCCGTGGCCGGCAAGGGCCTTTCTGTGCGGAGTTTGCATGTTCTCCCCGTGTCCGCGTGGGTTTCCTCCGGTTGCTCCGGTTTCCCCCACAGTCCAAAGACATGCAGGTTAGGCTAACTGGTGACTCTAAATTGAGCGTAGGTGTGAATGTGAGTGTGAATGGTTGTCTGTGTCTATGAGTCAGCCCTGTGATGACCTGGCGACTTGTCCAGGGTGTACCCCGCCTTTCACCCATAGTCAGCTGGGATAGGCTCCAGCTTGCCTGCGACCCTGTAGAACAGGATAAAGCGGCTAGAGATAATGAGATGAATAGAACAATTAATGAATTTAGAACCACGTGGCCCTCAATTCTCTGCTATTTTTTCCTGCTTCACCATGACCCAATTCAAGATACTACATCGTGCCACACATGATGGACTTTCCCCGTTTGCACAAGGCATTGTGAGATACAAATTTGAAACAGGAGAGAAAAATGGAGGACGTGAGTGTGCGAATGAAATGTAAAAGACCGACTACAGTAACGGAAAGCGAGAAAAAAAGACGTTATGTTGCGAAGGAAAGGAAACGCAGGACCAAACTAATAAATATTGGCGGTCAGCGAGCACCTCGGTGTGATCAGCCGTTCGTTTAGTGACAGAATGATGGAACTGTTAGTGCACGGTCAAAGGTAAAGCTGTAGATGGCAGTAATGCAACACTGTGGATGCCAGCTGCCATAAAACCCAAAAGGAGAAGAAGGTGGTAAACCTGCGCATGTGCACATGGACTTCCTCTGTCTGCTTGACTGCGTGAAGCGAGTGATTTCATGCACATTATTTGCTCAGGAATCCCCGCAAATTACATAACTTCCCAGCCACAGAATGGCCTGTTTTTTGAGATATTACAGAAATAAACATATATCACAATGATCAAATTTCAGAAAGAACTAAATTTAACCGATTTTATGAAATTGAAAGGCCGTCTGGCTTTAATATTGACACATGCCCAGTTCACTTGTGTTAAATCAATGTCAGTGTAATGCTGCTCACTGAAACTGGGTACTGGTCATTTGAAACCTGTCAAATTTGGGCTTGTTCCAATTCTCATTAGTAAAAAAAATTCTCTACGTGAAATGACTGTGGCACATTTAAGAGCAAGATTGGTGAGAAACCATTTGATAAAAAATGAAATGGATTCACTTCATAAATTTTAAATAGAAGCTGTGTGTTTCCACATTATGGGACATCCCCCAAAAGCAGGGTTGTCAATCACTGTGATCAAAGATCTGGATCAGTTTTTATCTGAGCTATTGATATTTAAAAATAAAGAAATAAAAGCCTGTAATGTTACTTTAAATACTCCGATGCATTTCCAATTGCACTCACAGCTTCAGGGTTCCTGTTTGATCCTGAGCTTTGGGTTACTGTCCATGTACATGTTCTTCCCATGTCTGTGTGGGTTTACGTTGGGTTCTCCGAGGATTAGGTAGATTGACTCAAAATTGCCCTCGGTGTGAATGAGTGTGTGAATGTGTGTTTGTTGCTCCGTGAGGACTGACGTCCTATCTGAGGTGTATTCCCACCTCATATCCAGTGTTCTGGGGTGTTCTGACCAGAGTCCAGAACAAGGATCAAGCAGTTACTGAAGATGAATGAATGAATTTCCAGTTGTGTTGGACTTTAATGGAGAATTTCAAAGCAGTGTATAGGACTTTCTTTCTTTCTTTTTAAATTTTCTGGACCCTTTTTGTCATGCAGACCTGACAATCATGGATACAGAGGCGGCCAACTTTGTATATACAAACAGCTTAATGTTATGGGTTCTAAACCCGTGAGGCTGTTATTAGTTGTGTATTTAACAGCGATCACAACCCTCCTGTATTTGCATGATTTCAGTTCACATAGTGAGCTTGTCACCACAAATGGGTGTGTATTTGACCTTCTATATCAACACACCCGTTTGCGGTGACAAACGGGTGTGTTGATATAGTAGGTCAAAGACACACCTGTTTGCAGTGACGAGCTTATACAGAGCCCCTAAAGTCCAGAAAGTGATTTTTTTTAATCTTGTGCACACGAGTTATATTGTACGAGCACTTTATTTATCTTGTGCACACAAGTTATTATCTTGTGCACACAAGGTAATTTGTGTGCATAAGGTAAATAAATTGCTCCCACAAGATAATAACTTGTGTATACAAGATGAAAAATATATACAGTGGATATAAAAAGTGTACAAACCCCGTTAAAATGATAGGTTTTTCTGATGTAAAAAAAAAAAATGAGACCACAATAAATAATTTCAAAACTTTCCCACCTTTAATGTAACCTATAATCTGTACAATTCAGTTGAAAAACAAACAGATCTGTTAGGCGGGAAACCCATTAAAAGAAAAAAAGTACAATAAGCTGGTTGCATAAATGTGCACACCCTTAAACTAATACTTTGTTGAAGCACCTTTTGATTTAATTACAGCATTCAGTCTTTTTGGGTAGGAGTCTGTCAGTCTGCCACATCTAGACTTGGCGATATTTGCCCACTCTTCCTTGCAAAAGCGCTCCAAATCTGTCAGATTGCGAGGGTATCTCTTGTGCACAGCCCTCTTCGGGTCACCCCACAGATTTTCAATTGGATTTAGGTCTGGGCTCTGGCTGGGCCATTCCAAAACTTGAATTTTCTTCTGATGAAGCCATTCTTTAGTCGATTTCGATGTATGCTTGGGGTCATTTTCATGCTGAAAGATGAAATTCTTCTTCATCTTCAGCTTTTTAGCAGACACCTGAAGGTTTTGGGCCAAAATTGACTGGTATTTAGAACTGTTCATAATTCCCTCCACCTTGACTAAAGCCCCTGTTCCAGCTGAAAAAAAACAACAACCTCAAAACATAATGCTGCCACCACCGTGCTTCACCGTGGATATGGTGTTCTTTTGGTGATGTACAGTGTTGTTTTTGCGCCAAACATACCTTTTGGAATTGTGGCCAAAAAGTTCGATCTTGGTTTCATCAGACCATAATACATTTTCCTACATGCTTTTGGGAGAGTTGATGTTTTTTTTTTTTTTTCAAAATTTAGCCAGGCCTGGATGTTTTTCTTTGTAAGAAAAGGCTTCCATCTTGTGACCCTACCTCATAGTCCAGACATATGGAGAATACGGGAGATTGTTGTCACATGTAGTACACAACCAGTACTTGCCAGAAATTCCTGCAGCTCCTTCAGTGTTGCTGTAGGCCTCTTGGCAGCCTCCCTGACCAGTTTTCGTCTTGTCTTTTCATCAATTTTAGAGGGATGTCCAGTTCTCAGTAATGTTACTGTTGTCCTATATTTTCTCCACTTCTTGATGACGGTCTTCACTGTGCTCCATGGTATATCTAACGCCGTGGAAATGTTTTTGTCCCCTTCTCCTAACTGATACCTTTCAACAATGAGATCCCTTTGACGCTTTGTAAGCTCTCTGTGAACGCTGGCTTTTGCTGGAGGATGCAACTGAGTAAATGTCTGAACTTTATTTGGGGTTAATCAGAGTCATTTTAATTGATGGCATGTGTGAACCCCAAAAGACTGAACGCTGTAATTAAATCAAAAGGTGCTTCAACGAAGTATTAGTTTAAAGGTGTGCACACTTATGCAACCACCTTTTGTACATTTTTTTAAAATGGATTTCCCCCGAAGAGATCTGTTTGTTTTTCAGCTGAACTGTACAGATTATAGGTCACATTAAAGATGGGAAAGTTTTGAAATTATTTATCGTGGTCTTGGTTTGTTTTTTTTTTACATCAGAAAAAACTATCATTTTAATGGGGTGTGTACACTTTTTATATCCACTGTACCACCTTTTGGGACTTTAGATACCCTGTAATATTATGCTTGAAAGGTTAGAAGGATGCATATTCGGTGCACACTGTGGTGTGTTCCTCTGCTGCTTGCACAATGCTGAGTGAAAAAAAAGTGAAAGTGAGTTTATGGAAGGGAGAATTTTTATGGTTTTAGTCTTACTCAAGGCACACACTGTGATCATATTAAACACCATTGGAGGTTGTGTCTAAGCCACTTACACCCACATGTAAAAAAAAAAATCCCATTCTCGTTATCTCTAGCCGCTTTATCCTGTTCTACAGGGTCGCAGGCAAGCTGGAGCCTATCCCAGCTGACTACGGGCGAAAGGCGGGGTACACCCTGGACAAGTCGCCAGGTCATCACAGGGCTGACACATAGACACAGACAACCATTCACACTCACATTCACACCTCCGGTCAATTTAGAGCCACCAGTAATAAATAAAAATCCTGGAGGCTTGTCAAAAGTCATAGGTCTCAGAGGGAGAGAGTTTTTTTCATTTCACTCAAACCTGAGAGCTGAGACTATTATTTTGACAGAGTGACACAGCAGCTTAGGTTACTCACAAGAGAAGGAGAAAGGTCTTCCTCCCAGTCCACACTGTTTCAGCCTCTGTCCGTGAAAGAGGCCATAGTTTAAGCTCCCGATGAATTTATCCAGCTCCGATCCAGTGGCATTAACCAGCTGAGCGCCTGTTTTACACAACACAGTCGCCTTCACCCAGTTCCTACCTCCCATAGCCACAGCTACGATCAACACACAGGCAAAACTCAGCACACCAGCCAGAGAGAACAACACTTTCTTCTGCCTACTAGGCATCATGCACAGAAACACACACACACACACACCTTAAACACACGCCATCCTTGAGTCCTGTGCATTAAAGTAAGCAATACAAACAGGTTCTCTATATTCAATCATAAATAAATACATAAATAACTGGCTATATGTTTCCTCTGGATAATTGTTTAGAGATACAGTGTTGTGTAAAATGTCGGCTCAGGGTTGAGTTACAGCGATGGTATCTCCCCACGCGTCTCCAGGTTACCGGGTTGAGTTTCTGCCAGAGGCGCTCGGTGAGCTGCACACGCTCGTTTGCTCTCTCTGACCTTAACTTTAATTGGTTACTGGATGAAGACAGTACAGCTCTGTGTGGAAACAATTTCCCATCTGTTGCCTTATGGGAACCATAAATGTCACGTTTACGGCTTTATAGAGCAGATTATAGGCTTATGCATTTAAAACAAGACAAAAGAGACATACCCCATGTAGGCCTGTTGTCTAGCAGTTGTTTAAGCCTTCGTGCAGAAATACTGAAGATAATAAAATATGACCTTGGGGAGGGCCACTGCAATTTTATGTCTCATAGCATTTTGTCTTTGCTTTCACAACTGAATAGGTTCAATTCACTTAACATTTATCGGCATGACCAAATGGAGGCTATATTTGTATTGTTTCTGCAGGACAAACACATTTAAGCTAATTATCTGAGATTTTTTAAAATTTATACTAAATTTTTATCCATTATCATTTTCTTGACATCAACAGAAAACATTTTTCAGACAGCAGCAAAAGGCAAATGTGTTTGTCATGAGATGGTGTTATTTTCCAGCTTTGTCTAGGATAACCCACTTCCCAATGAATAATACAGTTAGGCTACCTAAAGATTTAAATGTGCACTGAATAATAAATTGCTTGACATGGTTGTTCTAAAAAAATACCAGGGAATAATGCACAATCCCAATTCTCTGGATATGCAGATTGAAAACTCCTCATTCCCAACACACCCCGCCCTCTTCCCCTGGTAAACTGGTTTAATAACATAAAACACAAACACAGTATTTTGCATGCTCTGTGTTTGCATATTTGAAAATGCTATGTTCTTTTATCCTTGGGTTGGGCATGATGATGGTACAATATATTGTGATAAATTATATCACAATACACTTCTCTGACATATAATTTTATTTGAAAAAAGATATATATAATATACAGTGTTGCTTGAAAGTTTGTAAACCCTTTAGAATTTTCTATATTTCTGCATAAATATGACCTAAAACATCATCAGATTTTCACACAAGTCCTAAAAGTAGATAAAGAGAACCCAGTTAAACAAATGAGACAAAAATATTATACTTGGTCATTTATTTATTGAGGAAAATGATCCAATATTACATATCTGTGGGTGGCAAAAGTATGTGAACCTTTGCTTTCAGTATCTGGTGTGACCCCCTTGTGCAGCAATAACTGCAGCTAAACGTTTCCGGTAACTGTTGATCAGTCCTGCACACCGGCTTGGAGGAATTTTAGCCCGTTCCTCCGTACAGAACAGCTTCAACTCTGGGATGTTGGTGGGTTTCCTCACATGAACTGCTCGCTTCAGGTCCTTCCACAACATTTCAATTGGATTAAGGTCAGGACTTTGACTTGGCCATTCCAAAACATTAACTTTATTCTTCTTTAACCATTCTTTGGTAGAACGACTTGTGTGCTTAGGGTCGTTGTCTTGCTGCATGACCCACCTTCTCTTGAGATTCAGTTCATGGACAGATGTCCTGACATTTTCCTTTAGAATTCCCTGGTATAATTCAGAATTTATTGTTCCATCAATGATGGCAAGTTGTCCTGGCCCAGATGCAGCAAAACAGGCCCAAACCATGATACTACCACCACCATGTTTCACACATGGGATAAGGTTCTTATGCTGGAATGCAGAGTTTTCCTTTCTCCAAACATAACGCTTCTCATTTAAACCAAAAAGTTATTTTTTGGTCTCAACCGTCCACAAAACATTTTTCCAATAGCCTTCTGGCATGTCCACATGATCTTTAGCAAACTGCAGACGAGCAATAATGTTCTTTTTGGGGAACAGTGGCTTTCTCCTTGCAACCGTGCCATGCACACCATTGTTGTTCAGTGTTCTCCTGATGGTGGACTCATGAACATTAACATTAGCCAATGTGAGAGAGGCCTTCAGTTGCTTAGAAGTTACTCTGGAGTCCTTTGTGACCTCGCTGACTATTACACGCCTTGCTCTTGGAGTGATCTTTGTTGGTCGACCACTCCTGGGGAGGGTAACAATGGTCTTGAATTTCCTCTATTTGTACACAATCTGTCTGACTGTAGATTGGTGGAGTCCAAACTCTTTAGAGATGGTTTTGTCACCTTTTCCAGCCTGATGAGCATCAACAACGCTTTTTCTGAGGTCCTCAGAAATCTCCTTTGCTCGTGCCATGATGCACTTCCACAAACATGTGTTGTGAAGATCAGACTTTGATAGATCCCTGTTCTTTAAATAAAACAGGGTGCCCACTCACACCTGATTGTCATCCCATTGATTGAAAACACTTGACTCTAATTTGACCTTCAAATTAACTGCTAATCCTAGAGGTTCACATACTTTTGCCACTCACAGATATGTAATATTGGATCATTTTCCTCAATAAATAAATAACCAAGTATAATATTTTTGTCTCATTTGTTTAACTGGGTTCTCTTTATCTACTTTTAGGACTTCTGTGAAAATGTGATGATGTTTTAGGTCATATTTATGCAGAAATATAGAAAACTCTAAAGGGTTCACAAACTTTCAAGCACCACTGTATATGTAATATGATTGTGTGAAGATAATGTTTATCTTCGAGCAGTGAACATATTCACCACTACATATATTTTTCAGCATGACAAGATAAACTTCATATCTTCACACAACCGTGTAATGTTTTTTATATTATAGAGACACAGCCACAAAAAACGCAAGTTAATCAAAAGAATTTTAATTTTGAACCAGTTCACCATTTTGTCATTGCGCATCCAGTCAGCGGAAAAACACTGGAAGTGACATCATTGGAGTGATATATTGGGAATTATTATATATACAGGCCACTTTTTCTAAGGAATAAAAACCTGTGTTCTATTCCCTTCTAGTGGGTTTACTGATGGCATGCAATATTGTTATCATATCACTTATCCTTCATATATTCCGCCACTCTACCCAATGGAGAATGAGCGTGCAATATTGTTATAATATTGCATGTTGTCAAGACAACACGATGTCACACATCAGCGCTCATGCGAAGATCCAATGACAAAACTTTTCTGCTGCACCTGCACACAATCATTTCGTTGTCCACTGGAAAAGACAGAAGACGAGGCTAATCCAGTGCTACTGCTAGGTTTAAGCACTAAATAAATAAACTGAAAACTGAAACTGAAGACGCACTGAACACCCAAAAGGCTACCAAAACTTCATTATATATTCTTGATGCATATTTACAAGAGAAAAACATACCAACAGACCTCAAAAAAATGGAAAAGAGACATGTCAGAGATGTAAAACTTCTGCGCTAGTGAGTGACCGTGACAGTTGGTAAACAAATATGGCCGTGAGGTTTGCTTCGTTAAAAACGGAAGCTTCTGAGAGAATTTTGGCTGCCAGGTTGCTCCGTTGTGTGTAGTTGTCAATGTTGATTATAAAAGTAACTAAGTAAATTACACAGAGAAAATAATAATAATATTCAACTTGACTGCGCTAGCATTGGCCTTTGCTTACGCTACACCGGCTGGAAGGTAACTGCACTGCCGCGCTAACAGCACTGAGTTGCAGGTCAGCTAGTGTTGGTCTTTGAGAATGCTGATATGAAGAGTGTGTGTATGTATAATAATAATAATAATAATAATAATAATAATATTGGCTGGCTTTTTTTTCGTGGTCTATCAGATGTTCCATTCAGCTAGCTGAATGGACTATATCTGATATACCACTCAACGCCAGCCAATATCATTTAAATATGTCACTCAGATCCACGATGTATTTCAGATGAAAAATGCGAGTTTTTTAACATGAGAAAAAAACTTTATATCTACAAGCCAATGTGAGATTTTCTTTTTATTATATAGACACATTCACAAGCAAAAAGTACCCAAATTTATCAAAACAATTCATCAATTTCCTCATGAATGACATATAGAGATTTATGTCATGGTTTTGGTTCTCCATGTCCTGGATGTAGCTCATATGAAAAACATGAATGGTGTATTTCTCAGTAAATCACTCATGTCTATATATAGGCACATGAGTGTTTTACTGAGAAATACACCACTCATATTTTTCATATGAGCTACATCCAGGACATCAAGTAACAAATTTTTCAATACCCTCGCTCATGAGGAAATCGATAATGTACAGAAAAGGGGTGTGTTGTTTAAATTATTATTTTTTTAAAAATTCAAACTAGTTTATGTTTAAATAAACCCAATAGAATGGATGGACTTGTTTTTATGTTTGTGAGTTCATATCAGCTAATTTCATGTCTCTCTGATGACAAAACATCAGAAAACAAAGATGGCTCTTTTACTTTTACAGGTAATTTACAGAGAAGTTAGAAAATGGTCATGAAATAGTCCTGAATAAAAGGAATGAATATTTTCAGTACGTAAAGCACCAACCATTTCAAGTAGGTATTTTGCATTTTCCGCTGACATTCAGTAAAAGTAAGTGAAAACAGGAACTGTTCTTTCATAATCATATGATAATGCAAAGCTTGCGATTCATAATATCTCATCTCATTATCTCTAGCCACTTTATCCTGTTCTACAGGGTCGCAGGCAAGCTGGAGCCTATCCCAGCTGACTACGGGCGAAAGGCGGGGTACACCCTGGACAAGTCGCCAGGTCATCACAGGGCTGACACATAGACACAGACAACCATTCACACTCACATTCACACCTACGGTCAATTTAGAGTCACCAGTTAACCTAACCTGCATGTCTTTGGACTGTGGGGGAAACCGGAGCACCCGGAGGAAACCCACGCGGACACGGGGAGAACATGCAAACTCCGCACAGAAAGGCCCTCGCCGACCACGGGGCTCGAACCCGGACCTTCTTGCTGTGAGGCGACAGCGCTAACCACTACACCACCGTGCCGCCCTGATTCATAATATTTACATACAAAATAAATATAAAGGCTGGTAAAAGCTGTTGTTGAGATCTTGTGTCATGTTGAGTTATACAATAAAAGCACTATATTGATCTGATATATAGCTGTTCAATAACTTGGTTACTTCATTAGAGTGTCAGCAAAAGCACAAGACTTTTATTAATTAAAATAACATCTTTAATCAGAGATGAAGAAAACTGCTCTCCCACATCAGACTCCCACATAACTATTAAAATGCATCAGTCTGTGTTTAAGATAAACCTTGCGGTCTTACAGGAATGTTTCAACTGTTCCAAACACAATACAAATGTATGATGCTTTTAATTCATTAACATGAATAAAGTGAACATGAAGTGTTTTAAGTTTTCAATTTTAAAAGCCTTGATACCAACAGTGATTTTCTATTATTATTATTATTATTATTATTATTATTATTATTATTATACTTTCTAAATATCATTCCTTATCATATCTGTAAACATACATGAAAAACACTTCAGCATATGAAATGGAAAAACCCATGTTATAACTAAAATAACCCTTTTTGACCAAATGAACGTATCTAGACATGGAGTGATGAGAAATAACCAGTAGGTGTTAACATTTGTCAACCATCTAAAGCATGCGTCAAAATATGATTCATAGACAGGTCTCTGAATCGGTCACTGTCTGTTTTTAGGATGCCCACATCTCTTTTCTGTGGTACTTTTTACTGGAAAGGTTTAGATGACATGATTACATGACAAACACGAAGAGAAGAAAAGATAAAGAAAAGAGCAAGATAAATAAAGATGATTTATAAATCAGGTGGAGTTTTTTAAATGTAAAAGTGAAAACATAATAGGTCAGTGAATGTGTCAGTGAAACCAGTGTGAAGTACTGTAACCATGAGTCATATCAGGGATTTTTCCTTGTGTGATCTGTTCAGTGCTCATATTTTGTAAAGCTGGTGATTTTTATTTTTTATTTTTGGTAATTGGTTGAAAATGAGAAAAGAAAAGAAAACTTTTTAGCCAGCCTAAACAGTAAATATTTACTTAGTATAACTTAGTCTCACAAAGAGCCGTATTACAGTGAACACTGATATTGTAAATCCCACCAACAGATATGTACAGATGTAAAAGCTTTCGGTGTTTAACAAAGGTTATTCCAAATACAGATAATCAGCAAAACAGGAATTATGTAATATTTATTATCTAAAAACGCAACACTTTGATGATCTGACTGCACGTTGGTCAAATTCCTGCAGTTTGCCAGCATTTAGAAAACTATAAAGAATTTTCTACCTGATATTAAACTGTTAAGTACCCTCTAATGTCTAAATACAACAAATACTGCTATTTCCTCCACTTGAAATTTCAGGCTTCTTTAAATCGACATATGAGCAACTAATTCCATTAGTGCAAATTAAAATGCAAACCCTGTATCTGTTTTGATGTATGAAGAAATATGTAAATAGGATGCGTTCATTGCGCAAAGCTAGGTGGTTCAAGATATTTCTCAGGTTGTAATTCATGGAAAAAAAGATTCATTTTTGCTCTTAAATACTCTGCAGGCAGCTTAGCTTTAAACTGTATGTGCTTAGCATACTTAAACTGTAAGCTTTAGCATCCTGTTTCATACCTTTTTTTTTTTGTCTGACATGTATTTTTGCCCGCTTATGAAACTGGCTGCAGTTGTAGATTTTGATCCTGGTCAGATTCTAGGTTTCTTTCTAGGTTTCTCCTTTTAGTAAAGACCTGTGTGATCTGATGTCTGAATGAAGGGCAGAAAAAGAAGTAAAGCACTGGGTCAAAGCAAAGGTTTAGGACGGCCAGAAGCAAAGTGGACTCTTTGGCTAAGAATAGGTGCTTCTGAATGCCACAGTCAGTGATTATCTCATTTTGTGTAAACGTATAAGGCATGCGAACTGCATGATATGGTACAAAGCACACAACATAAGCCACTGTCACCATTGCGATATTGAGAGTAGCATGGTGAGCACTGGCCTGCTCCTCAGGGTCTCCTCCACGTTTACCCCAAAGCTGTTTCAGCACCAGGCCATTTGACATAAGCACAGCTACAGAGGCATTTATGAAAATCGCCATGCCCAGAAAAACAGAGAGTGTGTGCCAATGCTTGGCAACTTCCTGCTTAATATCTTTACATGTTATTAAAGTGTTGTTAGAAATCTTATCCTTGATTGGAATGGCCATGTTGGGGACATTGATGAAGAGCACCAGAAGCCAGACGACAGCAGACATTACCAGGGCAAATCCCACCTCCTGTAGGCGGAACAGCTTGGAGCTCTGGGTGATCTGGAAGTAACGTTGTACACTGACAAAAGCCAGAAATATGATCGAGGCATACATGTTGATGTAGATGAGCGGTGCACTGACTTGACAGTGGAAAATCGTTAGTCTCTGGGATTGCACACCAAAGTCTTTCGCGATCTTGACTGGCAGTGCCAATGTCAACAAAAAGTCAGAGGTCAGAAGGTTGATCAGGTACACATTCATGCACTTCTTGGTGTTTCTACTGTATATAAATGCCCAGAGTGCCACCAGGCTGCCAGCCATGCCTATCAGGAAGATAATGATGTAGGATGTGGCAAATGGCATCATCTTGTCATTTACCACACAATTCTGGTCCTTCATAGTGGTACTTGCTGTAGTCTCCATTTTTGGTAAGAGGGCTTGTAGAAATAGCTTAGAGTTTTTACAGTGTTTAAAATAACCCAGAATTTATCCAGTGTGTTGGATGAGCTGATGTCATTATAAAGAACCTCGATAAGGTGTTGAATGCAGTCTCTTTGTGGTTAGCTTTTTAGATCCTAACAGTACTCAGACAACTGAAACTGAGCAAAGGTGATCCAGACTTAACGAAGGAAGTGGTGAAAAACTGTCTTGTAGATGAGACATGCTAACCTGTCTGTTGATGAATCAGGAAGGAAGCCTGCAGAAACAAAGAGTTTACACATTTATTACCTATGCGAATGCTTTTTTTATATTGTGCTGAAAAGATGAACCTACAGATGGGTGCACATGAAAGGAAAAAACAGTGGCTTTATGCTGATATGGTTTGGGTTTACTTGTTCCCTTATAGGGAAGAGTCACTGGAAAGCAATACAAAGCTATTCTGAATGACCAGCTAAATGCTGCAATGGAACATTTCTGTCCTGATGAGAGTGGTCTCTTTCAGGATGACAATACGGCATGAGGGCTCACTGAATGGTTTGAATATGAAAATGATCATCATTTAGCGTAGAATAAAATCTACACTATGGCTTTCACAGCCACCCAACTGAACACCTATAGGAGAAGCTGGATCAACATGAAAGTCAGTACTCTCCACCAGCATCATCAAAACTCCAGCTGAAGGAAACTCTTTTAGAAGAATGGTGTTTATATCTTTAGTACAGTTCCAGAGACTTGAAGAATCATGTGTCAAGGTGCACTGAATAGGCTCTGGCAGCTGAAGGCTTAACTAAGTCACTGTCTTTTTCTTTGTCACCCGTCTGTAGCTAGTATTCAGTAAATCCGACTGAACAGTAAGTGGCTTTCTGTACACTTTTCTTACTTCCTCCTCACTTTAATACTCTGTTCCAATGTTATCTGGCCATAAGACATTGCTCCAGAATTTTATATGAAAATGGGTCCTTTCATGCTCGTCAGTGGTTTGCCTTTCGTTGTAAACCATTTCACATGTTTCTAACAACATACTAAACAGTTGATTTTTACACACATACTATTTTGGCAGTGTCTGGTTGATTAATTTTGGTCAATTGTTTAATTTTAAATACAACCTACGAGAAAACCAAGTTAAAACAATAACTTTTAAATTGCATTTTTTTAATTTATACACTAGTCGTTTATGGTATTAACTTCAGGAAGCGTATGTAAAAGCCAAAAAGGAGAAGTATGAAGTAAAGTAGGTTTCCAAAGCCTTTATTCCAAAGTTTTTATGCAAAGAAATCAGAGCATAATAGTAAAATTTGCATATTTGTTGTAAGTCAATATATTTGGCAAGAAGTAGCCATATTATGAACAGGGAGATACAGTATATTATGTTTATGTATCCACGAACATTTAATTGCTCACATTTGGCATTCATGTGTATGCTTACATTCAAGATTTGTCTAAAAGGGCAATAGACACAGAAACGTTTTTAGCCTACCAGAGTAAATCAGGCACAAGGAACTACAAAGAAAAATACTTTATGATAAGAATTTTAAAGGTCACAGTTTTGTTCCTAATTCAAATTATGAATAAAAAATACTCTACAAAACACTTCGCTAATACAGTGTCATCTGGTATCCCCAGTTCCATTTTAACTTCTACATTGATGTGGAAATTACATAAAGAAGTTTATATTCACTGTACAATTACACTTGACTACTGTTTGACCGATTTTTTGACAGAAACCACGTTGGTTTCTGTTCATTTGAGACAGTCTTATTTCCTAAATCTAACTTTATCATAACCTAGATGTTGTCATAAACGCTTGAGATGTTTTATTTTTAAAAAGTCAAGTAATACTTCAAATACTAAAAGACCTCAAGCAGGAAAAACACAGACATGCAAACACACTGTGGATAGAAAGAGACTCACCACATGTTCAGCTGCTCTTCACTTCTGACAGCATGTTGTCTCTACTAATTACCACTTCCTTTATGGTTTCCCCAGCAATTCTACTGCATAGCTTGGTGTAATCTCATTTCTTTGAATCTAAGACCATTTACTTCCTACAGCACAAAAGAGGGCATGAACCAAATGTCCTTGACGTGGCGCAGTGACGTTTCGGAAACCCAAACTTTCCCATTTCTGTAGGAAACCACAAAGTACCTGTCACTTAAAGTTTCGGCAGGCAAATTCAGCATACGATCCTCATCCAACTGTCCATCCTGAACAAAAAGAAATCATTTTGTCACTCCGTTCTTCATGTAAATGAGGTTAAAAGTTTGCTCTGTTTAACAGAAACGCACACTGCTCAAGAGATGAAGCTGGGCTGAAACTGAAATTGAGGAAGATGTGTCAGAGCCATCTGGGGAAAATACCACAGTATTGGCTTGTTTCCACAATGACTTTGAATGTTTCGTTAATAGACTTAGTCACTTCCTTTTATTGCTATTTTTTACATTGCATTTCATGAGTGAAATTTCTACAAAGTTCTAAACAGGAAAGGCAGCAACAGTAATTGTGGAAATATATTATAAAGTCACATTTTTAATATGACAATATATAAACATCACAGTCATGATTTAACACCACTGTCTATCCATCCATCCATTATCTGTAGCCGCTTATCCTGTCCTACAGGGTCGCAGGCAAGCTGGAGCCTATCCCAGCTGACTATGGGCGAGAGGTGGGGTACACCCTGGACAAGTCGCCAGGTCATCACAGGGCTGACACATAGAGACACACAACCACTCACACCTACGGTCAATTTAGAGCCACCAATTAGCCTAACCTGCATGTCTTTGGACTGTGGGGGAAACCGGAGCACCCGGAGGAAACCCACGCGGACACGGGGAGAACATGCAAACTCCACACAGAAAGGCCCTCGTCGGCCACGGGGCTTGAACCCAGGACCTTCTTGCTGTGAGGCGACAGCGCTAACCACTACACAACCGTGCCGCCCCCCACTGTCTACGAAAAGTAAAAATATTTATCGTTCACAGACAGTAAAGTTTTATTATACAACCCCAAATCAGAAAAAGTTGGAACTGAAATTAAAACTGAAAAAATAATTTGTAAATAATATTTGACCTGTATTACACTCAAAACAATACAACAGCACATTATTTGTTGTTTTCCTTCATGAATTTTATTGTTTTCTTTTTCAAAATAAACACATTTCAATTTTGATTCTTATAACAGATTTCAAAAAACATTGGGACAGTAAAGCATTTACCCCTGTATAACATTGCCATTCCTTCTCACTACACTTAAAAGATGATTAGGGACTGAAGACACCAAGTGATGAAAAGTTGCATGTGTTATTTTGTCCCATTATTCCTGCAAACTGGTCTTACCCTACATTCACACCAAATGCGGCGAAAGTGTCAACAAGACTAGAAGTCATTCATTTTCTGTGTGAGCCAGTGTCTCTCTCAGTGATGAGATTGTTGGCAGCACATCTTGAGTTGTGGGGACGTCAGAATAAAACTGATGTCCAGGCAACTTTATGGTAATGAGCTATGATGCAATTCAGTGACAACCAGTCCAAATTTAGAAGTGCTCTGCTTTAAAGAGTCCTAGAGACAGTCATGTAAATTTTGGTTCCGTTCATACTATTCCCAAGTAGCCTACCATGGAGGAGAAATGGATAATTACGGTGGTAGGTTTCCCCGTTATTTACGATGTGTCCCTGTTTGCATACAGGGGCATTTAAAAAAAAGGAAGCATGGACCAAGGTGTCGGAAAGTGTAGGTGTTTCAGGTGAATTGGCAAAGTGCTTAATATATTTTGTGAAAATAAGAGAGAATTCCATGCTAACTATAACCATAGCATGCAAAAGAGGGTTGACTATTTAGTTACATGTGACTTGAATGCATACATGTCAACCTTTGGTCAATCAAACTTGTATAACCAACCTCCAAAATCCGTATTTCCCTTATAAAATCTGTATAAGATGCAAATTAAAATAATTTACCTAAAATTTGAATGATAATTAACAATGATATATCCAAGTTACCTTTTATTCAATATTAATAACAATAAACCTTCAGAATGAATACAAAGCTCCAATGTTTGACAAAAACACAAAGTGTCACTCTAATGTTCTGAACTGTACTCCATGACAGCTTTTTTAGCAGTCTGCACCAATACCTCACTAGGCTGCATGTCACAGCAAGTGTCTGTGTTGATCTTGCCGGAGTGCCCATTCAGAATCTTTTCAGTCGCTAGTGAAAGTCGCTCAGGTGGAAATATGCGTTTCAAACAAAATGTTACTTCCCGGTTGGCGGGATTCTCGCAATGCGGTGTGCGCATGATCAGAAGTGGAACGAAGTCTCGCTACCACAAGATAACGCGCGATTTCATAAGACTCTTTACTGGCTGTCTGTGGTGTACAGTACGTTTGTAAATGTTATGCGCTCTTTTATCATCGTGGGAATTGATTATAGCTCTAAATAAATATTGAAGTTTTTTTTAAAGAATCCGTATAACTTTATTTGTACGCCTGTATACTACCTTTATTGAATCAAATCCGTATAAAATACGGACATTCCGTATAGGTTGACATGTATGTGAATGACGCTGTTTAACGGGAGGTATTATGAGATGAGAGGTGTATGTTGGATATGTTAAAATGAAAGCAGTCATGGCATTGTTGACCAATTTTTAAAATTATTTTAGTTATTTATATTATTGTGTTTTTATTAAGATATAAGATACCAGCTGACGTGTTTGCTTTGCAGCCTTTTTCAATAAAGTTTACAAAATGAAGCATTCCGAACGAACTCACAGCGATCTATTTCATCTATGTCATAGAGCATCCACAAACTTACCAGCGTTATTAGCAGTTGTATGTCTCTGCAAAACCTGATGAGAGACACCAGCTTAATAGAATTGAGGAATGTGTTAAGGACATTAGACACTGGATGCTTATTAATTTCCTTCTGCTTAACTCTGACAAGACTGAAGTACTTGTGCTAGGACCACATACAGCTAGAAGTAAGTTTTCTGATTACACAGTAACTCTGGATGGCCTTTCTATTTCTTCACGTGCAGCAGTAAAAGACCTTGGAGTCATTATTGACCCCAGTCTTTCATTCGAAACTCACATTGATAACATCACCCGGATAGCTTTCTTTCATCTCAGAAATATTGCAAAGATAAGAAATTTAATGTCATTGCATGATGCAGAAAAACTAGTTCATGCTTTCGTTACCTCCAGGTTGGATTATTGTAATGCCTTACTGTCTGGATGTTCCAATAAGTGCATAAACAAGCTCCAGTTAGTTCAAAATGCAGCAGCAAGAGTCCTTACTAGAACTAGAAAATATGACCACATCACGCCTGTCTTATCCACACTGCATTGGCTCCCAATCAAATTTCGTATTGATTATAAAATACTACTATTGACCTTTAAAGCACTAAATGGTCTCGCACCACAGTACCTGAGTGAACTTCTGCTCCTCTATGACCCGCCACGCCTACTTAGATCAAAAGGTGCAGGCTATCTGCTGGTACCTCGTATAGTGAAGGCTACATCAGGGGGCAGAGCCTTTTCTTACAAAGCCCCACAGTTATGGAACAGCCTTCCAAGTAATGTTCGGGAATCAGACACAGTCTCAGCATTTAAGTCTAGGCTGAAAACATATCTGTTTAGTCAAGCCTTTTGTTAATGGTGTTTATGAGGTAAAGGTGTAGATCTGGAGGGTCCTCAGACATAGAGTGTTTTGGTAAACTGGGATGTATGGATGCTGTCAGTCCCCACTCGCTTGCTCACTCGAGTTTGTTGACGGTGTAGTGGCTGGCTGCTTTATGTCCCGGGGCTCCCTCATGCCTGTGTTACCTTCTGGCTCTCTCCTTTTAGTTATGCTGTCCTAGTTAGTTGCCGGAGTCCCTGCTTGTACTCGGTGCAATATGTATACTGTTCCTACTTATTCAGGTGACATTGGGCATACCTAACCACCTGTGTTTTCTTTCCCTCCCCCCCACCCCAAATCTGTCCCTCTGAGTTACATGGAGTCAACAGGAAATCTTTTGGTGGAGAGGGTGGAGACCTTGACTGGCTATCGTAGTCTGCAGGGAATCGGCCGTCAGACATTCTGTCGCATGTCCCAGACCCGGTGAAATGTAACTGAATTGTCTTGGCCAGCCCTAAGGGTCCCATCTGCATCTCATCATTGCTGAGGAGTGTGCTCCCATCACCCAATCAAGCATCCAGCCAGAGCAGGTCATGATATATTTTACCATATTAACATGCCATTGTGTGTTATGCCTGATGTAAAGACTCTCGTCTCTGCGAGCCTACCACACAGATTTAATACTTGTCATTTTTAGGGCATACCTAACAACGTGTTTTCTTTCTCTCTCTCTCTCTCTCTCTCTCTCTCTCTCTCTCCCCCCCAATCTGTCCCTCTGAGTTACATGTTGATCCTGGGATTGAGATGCTGGCCTCTTCAGCCCCTCGGACCTGCTTGATCCATCCTGGTGCCCTGTGTCTGGTCGGAGTTTTATCGCCCCACTCCTGTGAAGGACGGCCCCATGAGGACAGTTGAGGGTTATACCTGTTAAAACTGTTAATATTATAGTCAGGCTGTCTGTTGTTGCCCAAATGAGGATGGGTTCCCTTTTGAGTCTGGTTCCTCTCGAGGTTTCTTCCTCATGTCGTCTGAGGGAGTTTTTCCTTGCCACCGTCGCCACAGGCTTGCTCATTGGGGATAGATTAGGGATAAAATTAGCTCATGTTTTAAAGTCGTTCAAATTCTGTAAAGCTGCTTTGCGACAATGTTTATTGTTAAAAGCGCTGTACAAATAAACTTGATTTGATCTGATTTGATTAGCAGGGCCAAATTCGCTCTCACCACATTTGGTGTGAATGTAGGGTTAAGGTGTGCAACAGTAAGGGGTCATCACTGTCACGATTCAAAATTCGCCACACATTCTCTATTGGGGACAGGCACCCTGTTCTTCCACAGCCATTCCTTTGTAATGTGTGCAGAATGTGGTTTTGCATTGTCTTGTTGAAATATCCCTGGAAAAGATGTCATCTTGAAGGCACCACATGTTGCTCCAAAATCACAATGGACTTTACTTTTCTTCATTAATGCTGCCATCACAGAAGTGTAAGTTACCTTTGCCAAGGACACTGATACAACCCCATACCATGACAGACCCTGGCTTTTGGCCTTGTTGCTGGTAACAGTCTGGATGGTTCTTTTCGTCTTTGGTCCAGAGGACATGGTGTCCATTTCTTCCGAAAAAAAAAAGGCCTGGAATACTGATTAATCTGACCGCAGTACATGTTTCCACTGTGTGATGGTCCATCCCAGATGCCGCCAAGCCCAGAGAAGTTGACAGCACTTCTGGACACAGTTAATTTCAAGCTTCCTTTTTGCACAGTAAATTGTAACTAGCGTTTGTGGATGGAACGCTGTACTGTAGTGCTTCACAAAGGTTTGCCAAAAGTAATCCTGAGCCCATGTGGTTATATCAACGACGGTTCTTGATGCAGTGCCATCTGAGGGATCAGAGATCATGGGTATTCAGCTTAGGCTTGAGCCCTTGCCCTTTACGCACTGAAATCCTTCCAGATTCCTTGAACTGTTTAATGATGTTATGCACCGTAGAGGCTGAAATATCCAAATCCCTTCAGATCTTTCTTTGAAGAACGTTGTTTTTAAAGATATCAATAATTTTCTCACACATTTGTTGACAAACTGGAGCTCCTCAGCCTATCTTTGCTCCTCAAAGACTAGTCCTTTTTTGGAAACTGATTTTGTACCAAATCATGATTACACTCACCTGTTGACATCACCTGTTTCAAATCCCATCATTATTTAATTGTTTTACCTCATTACTAGCCCTAAATTGTCCCTGTGCCAACTTTTTTTGGAATGTATTACAGGCTTGAAACACAGGAATGGATGTATTTTAACAAATGAAATGAAGTTGACCAGACAAAACATGAAATATCTTGGATTCATACTGTCTATTAGTCAAAGTAAAGTTTGACATCACTTCTTTCTTTCTTTCTTTCTTTCTTTCTTTCTTTCTTTCTTTCTTTCTTTCTTTCTTTCTTTCTTTCTTTCTTTCTTTTAATCTTCATTTTCCATATCGTCCCCATGTTTTCTGATTTGGGGTTATGTTTTTGGTAAACTATCTCTGTATTCATTGCTGAATACCATTGTTATTTTTAATTTATGATGCGATATGTTGCAGTTCTGTCTCACACAAGTGGATATTCTGCAGTTGAATGGCACTTTCTTGTCTCATGGTAGCAAATGAATCCCCAGTCTCTGTGTTGCTTTGTTTCCTTGTATCTCTTGAGACTTTTCTCAACCTTAACCGAGTGAGCACTTGGACTTTTCTGATGCCCATTTGTTCCCGGAATCCCTTGCAAAAGACAAAATATATCAATGGATCCATGCAAGCATTGAGCACTGAAAGCAGGACTGTGATCTCCTTAATAATGTAAAACAACTTGGCTGTAGTACCACATCCATGAAACAGGGGCTTTAGGAAGGCATAAGGAAGCCTCACTAGGTGGTAGGGCACAAAGCACACACAGAACACCACCACAAGCACTTGCATGTTCCGCTTAGACCTGCTCAGTTTATGGTGGCACCTTTGGGTCTGTACTGGGGGGTGGGCATGTTGAAGCCTCCGCACTGTGGCCCAATAGAATAGGATCAGGGACACGAGCACAATGGTGAAGATGAGTGCAGAAACGCAGTGGATGATCTTATAGACTGTGCTGGTCTGATGGCTGTGTAAGGACTCGCAGCCGATGGCATGCGGATTTGGAGCAGTTCCCCAGGATGTGCTCAGAAACACGACAATGTAAATTAAAGCCATTGAAGATAAGGAAGTCCATGTTATAATGGAGATGCAGCGTGCAGCACGGGCTGTCTGCAGTGCATGAGACTTGAATGGATGAGCAATCTTTAGGTATCTAAAGAAAGAAAGATAGTGGTTACTCTGTGGTGTTTTTTTTTTTCCAGAGTACTGTAGAAGCATTGCATTTCACATTGAAAGTAACATTTCAGTGAATAGAGTGGTATTGTTCTACATGTGGATTAAATTAGCATGACCTATTATCCATAAATAATCTGAAACAACATTGTCTTTTGCACAAGACTTTTTATGTATAGGTACCTGTTTGCAGCAATGTAATCCATGAAGAGAATGCTGGCATACATGTTGAGATACAAACATGCAGCGCCAAAATTGCAGTAAATGTGATGCATCAATGTTGATCTGCTAGCATAGTTGGCAATGCGCAGTGGCAGAACAAGGCAGAGGAAGAAGTCAGCTGCAGCCAGGTTCTTTAGGTAAATGGTGACACTGGACTGAAATCGTAGAGTGGTGCAGTAATACACCCGAATGGTGATGGCGTTCAGTGCCAAACTAATGAGGCAGACTGCTGAGTAGAAAAAAATGAAAAAAGGATGGGCTGGCACTTCGAACAGGCCACAAGTGTCCGGGTCTGTCTTTGTTGTGTTTGATGCCATGCTGTCATTCAAAACAGTGGTCAGATTGTTGGCTGCCATTTTCATTTTAAAACTGCATAAAGGAGATAGAGAAATGATATTAAAACAAACACCTCTAACACCTCACCTGCATGAACATTATCCAAAGACATGTGTGCTATTAGATAAAGACAGAGCTCGATATTAACATTTGTCCACTTGTCCAGAAACAAGTGAAAGTTTGATCAGTCTAGTTAAAATAACATACAAAACAGGCTAACAAATTATTTTACAAAATTTAAATGAATGTGTTCTGATGGGGGGGTGGCACAGTGATGTAGTGGTTAGCACTGTCACCTCACAGCAAGAAGGTCCCGGGTTTGAGCCCAGTGGCTGACGAGGGCCTTTCTGTGTGGAGTTTGCATGTTCTCCCCGTGTCCGTGTGGGTTTCCTCCGGGTGCTCCGGTTTCCCCACAGTCCAAAGATATGCAGGTTAGGCTAATTGGTGACTCTAAATTGACCGTAGGTGTGAATGTGAGTGTGAATGGTTGTTTGTCTCTATGTGTCAGCCCTGTGATGACCTGGCGACTTGTCCAGGGTGTACCCCGCCTCTCGCCCATAGTCAGCTGGGATAGGCTCCAGCTTGCCTGCGACCCTGTAGGACAGGATAAGCAGCTACAGATAATGGATGGATGGATGTAAGCTTTGCTGACTGGTACAGAAACAACAAAAGACACAATTTTCACAATTGTGTGGGTTCAGTTTCTCCAGTTACATTGTCTGACGTAAGGTGTTTTGGGAATATATCCAATAAGCTTATTCAGTATGGTTGCTGAACTCTGATGTGTACGAGTCAAAAAAGGATGAATTTGACTTGACTGGCATGCAAGTAGCTAGCTGCAAAATTAACCATCGAACCATAACCTAAAAAATGACAAAATTTAGCAAAGTAATTCCTGTTATAAGGTTACAATAAAACAAATATAAGCTTATTTAAACTATTTTTCAAAATTTGTTATTCATGTCAAGCTTTACATTTTCTTATTTTATTGGAAGAAAACTTGCCTCGTTTTTTTAGCATTATTTCAAGAAAGAAGAATTGATTATGATCTTATACTGTATGTTATTGTAATCTTAAAATAGGAAATGGTTTGATGAATTAGGTGATTTTTAGCTCATCCAGGCCAGGCCGGATGAGCTTATGCAATCACACGTCATCCATCGTCGTCCGTCCACAATTTACAAAAATCGCTACTCCTTCTACAGGACTGATGGAAGTTTGATCAAACTCACATACACTGTTCCCCAGGTGGGTGTGCATAAAAGTTGTTAAGATGGTGGTGCCACCTGTCATATTTACAATGTTATGGGCGTCTTGGCTGGTATGATAGCACAGCACGGTGGTGTAGTGGTTAGCACTGTTGCCTCACAGCAAGAAGGTTCCGGGTTCAAACCTCACGGCTGACAGGGGCCTTTCTATGTGGAGTTTGCATGTTGTCTGTGTGGGTTTCCTCCGGTTTGCCCCACAGTTTAAAGACATGCAGATTTGGTACAATGGGGCTACTGTAATTGGCGCAAGCTGTTGTGGTATGCCATGATGTGTGTGTATATATATACAGTGGTGCTTGAAAGTTTGTGAACCCTTTACAATTTTCTATATTTCTGCATAAATATGACCTAAAACATCATCAGATTTTCACACAAGTCCTAAAAGTAGATAAAGAGAACCCAGTTAAACAAATGAGACAAAAATATTATACTTGGTCATTTATTTATTGAGGAAAATGATCCAATATTACAGATCTGTGAGTGGCAAAAGTATGTGAACCTCTAGGATTAGCAGTTAATTTGAAGGTGAAATTAGAGTCAGGTGTTTTCAATCAATGGGATGACAATCAGGTGTGAGTGGGCACCCTGTTTTATTTAAAGAACAGGGATCTATCAAAGTCTGATCTTCACAACACATGTTTGTGGAAGTGAATCATGGCACGAACAAAGGAGATTTCTGAGGACCTCAGAAAAAGCGTTGTTGATGCTCATCAGGCTGGAAAAGGTTACAAAACCATCTCTAAAGAGTTTGGACTCCACCAATCCACAGTCAGACAGATTGTGTAGAAATGGAGGAAATTCAAGATCCCCAGGAGTGGTCGACCAACAAAGATCACTCCAAGAGCAAGGCGTGTAATAGTCGGCGAGGTTACAAAAGACCCCAGCATAAATTCTAAGCAACTGAAGGCCTTTCTCACATTGGCTAATGTTAATGTTCATGAGTCCACCATCAGGAGAACACTGAACAACAATGGTGTGCATGGCAGGGTTGTAAGGAGAAAGCCACTGCTCTCCAAAAAGAACATTGCTGCTCATCTGCAGTTTGCTAAAGATCACGTGGACAAGCCAGAAGGCTATTGGAAAAATGTTTTGTGGACGGATGAGACCAAAATAGAATTTTTTGGTTTAAATGAAAAGCGTTATGTTTGGAGAAAGGAAAACACTGCATTCCAGCATAAGAACCTTATCCCATCTGTGAAACATGGTGGCTGTAGTATCATGGTTTGGCCTTGTTTTGCTGCATCTGGGCCAGGACGGCTTGCCATCATTGATGGAACAATGAATTTTGAATTATACCAGTGAATTCTAAAGGAAAATGTCAGGACATCTGTCCATGAACTGAATCTCAAGAGAAGGTGGGTCATGCAGTAAGACAACGACCCTAAGCACACAAATCGTTCTACCAAAGAATGGTTAAAGAAGAATAAAGTTAATGTTTTAGAATGGCCAAGTCAAAGTCCTGACCTTAATCCATTCGAAATGTTGTGGAAGGACCTGAAGCGAGCAGTTCATGTGATGAAACCCACCAACATCCCAGAGTTGAAGCTGTTCTGTACGGAGGAACGGGCTAAAATTCCTCCAAGCCGGTGTGGAGGACTGATCAACAGTTACCGGAAACGTTTAGCTGCAGTTATTGCTGCACAAGGGGGTCACACCAGATACTGAAAGCAAAGGTTCACATACTTTTGCCACTCACAGATATGTAATATTGGATCATTTTCCTCAATAAATAAATGACCAAGTACAATATTTTTGTCTCATTTGTTTAACTGGGTTCTCTTTATCTACTTTTAGGCCTTGTGTAAAAATCTAAAGATGTTTTAGGTCATATTTATGCAGAAATATAGAAAATTCTAAAGGGTTCACAAACTTTCAAGCACCACTGTATATATAGATCTTCCTATGGCAAAAGCTAAATAAATAAATATGAGCTACAGCCTCATTGAGGCTTTTTTGCGGATTAATTTAATATAGAGTGAGGAAACAGGACTCTGACTAGCTAGTTAGTGTTTAATTGAATGGTATGTGTGTGTGTGAGAGAGAGAGAGACACCAATTAAATTGAGTAGGCTAAATGAATATGCTATTAGGGCAAATGGGGAAGTGAAAACAATGGTAAATGTTTCATGTCTGAAATGTTACTCGCAGTAGACCGGTTTTCTTTCAGCATCTCATTTTCTTTCTGTCTTTTTCACGCATACATTATAAATTGTCAGGTCAAATTTATTTGTGTAGCGCTTTTAACAGCAGACATTGTCACAAAGCAGCTTTACTGAAATTTAAAGACTTTAAACATGAGCTAATTTTATCCCTAATTTATCCCCAGTGAGAAAACCGGTGGTGACGGTGGCAAGGAAAAACTCTCTCAGGTGACATTAGGCAGAAACCTCGAGAGGAACCAAACTCCAAAGGGAGCACATCCTCATTTGGGTGATAACAGATAGCTTGATTATAAATATTGTGCTTCTATAATGGTGTCCTCTAGAGTCACAGAGTATAACTGTGTAATCAGGAAATTCATTATAGTTTTAACATGAAGTCTGTTTTGTTGAAGTTATAAACTGTTCATTGATGGAAACTTGAGTGCAAAACTGTTCATGATAACCGCAGTCCTAAAGTTATCATGTCAAATGTTAGCATGTCAAATTGTCCAGTGTCCACAGGAACATTTTATGAAACTTAATATTTAATTAATTATGCATATCAGTAAATCAGTCATTTATTGATTTTCCTTGGAAAGGTGTCTTTTTGGTCTTCAGACAAGTAAAGTCTGGATTTTACTAGATGCTAAAAGCTTAACATAAAACATACATATTTTGAGCTTCAAAGAATTATACTGTTTTAAACTTGCAGATTTGCTGATAATTATATTGGCATTTATTTCAAAGAATTCATATTAACAGTCAAGTAAAATGATGAGCTCTTGTAACATATAACATTTATTTTTAAAGAAATTAGTGTGACTTTATTGTGGATTTGTTTATACCTACGTGTATAAAGCCATTGGCACTGAACATCGTTATTTTTCTTTTCTTTTCCCCCTTTATTTAGATTGCTTGGGCTTAGCTTTTTATTTTAGATTTGAATTTTAGATTAAACATGGAAAAAAAGGTTAATATTGTTTTATTTACGTCACAGTTGCGATATGCGTTCAATATATGGACCATATATGACAGATATTATATGTCATTTCAGAGTGACCATTTACAAAGACTTTTGCTGTATTTTATGGGATTTTTTTTTTTCTGCAGTGAAGTAATGGATTAATTATTACCAGGTTTGAGATTAGAGTCATCATGTCATCCCATTAATTCATATAATTTATTTTCTGTATGGATGTTAAATTTGCTAAAACCATTCACCTGAGATGTACGACAATACAACAGGACATTTGGAATTGAAGAGGTTAAATATGTGATGTTTTAATAATGTATAGCAGAATAGGACAGGTTAGACTCACCCTTGCACAGGCCTCTTCAGTTAAGTAGAGCACAGCAGTGCTGTTATCTCTGTTTTTATTTTTATTTTTATTTTTTTGGCCACTTCCTTCTGTGAGCTCAAACAAGGAAGGTAAATTGGTCTCAGTGCAGAGTGCCTTCGTCTTTAACACACAGACGGGGTTGTGACACTGTGCACAACTGATGCGTAATCATTTGTCATAAATGCTGACAACGGATAATGCTGTCGACATGCCCCCCAGCCCGCAGTGGTTTGCTGTCCTGAAAATGTTATTACCCTTCGTTGTACCGTAATGACAGATAGTTTCATAGCATGTCTCTGTACAGATTTATGCTAATTAGGAACCACATTAATCCAACACTAAATACCACTCTAAATGCATCATAAGGTTGGTGGGTTTTTATTTTTAATTTGTGTGCGTATGTGTTTCCTGTAGGCCACAGTTTCCTGATCCTGAAATACACCCCGAGAACCTGTAAAGTAGGTCATCATTTTGCACTTGCTTATTGTGGCTACAACTGCTGGTCAGTGGATGCAAAGTAAGTTTATATTCAGAAGGGCTGTGAAGTGTAGTGGTTTGATCAAACCCACTGTGAGAGAACAACAATGAAATACTAAAAGCTAATAATGCTGACTGCCATCCCCAAAGAGATGTATGAGGTGTGATGGCTGTATATTATGTCTGTGTTGCCCCCTCGTGGAAGCTGTTCACAAATTCAATTTCACTGACTCAGTAACCTCTTAATTCTGAAATAAGCTCAACAAATTTAGAGTTTTCTCATCTCATCTCATTATCTGTAGCCGCTTTATCCCGTTCTACAGGGTTGCAGGCAAGCTGGAGCCTATCCCAGCTGACTACGGGCGAAAGGCAGGGTACACCCTGGACAGGTCGCCAGGTCATCACAGGGCTGACACATAGACACAGACAACCATTCACACCTACGGTCAATTTAGAGTCACCAGTTAACCTAACCTGCATGTCTTTGGACTGTGGGGGAAACCGGAGCACCCGGAGGAAACCCACACGGACACGGGGAGAACATGCAAACTCCACACAGAAAGGCCCTCGCCGGCCCCGGGGCTCAAACCTGGACCTTCTTGCTGTGAGGCGACAGCGCTAACCACTACACCACCGTGCCGCCCCGATTTAGAGTTTTATGAAATCAAATATTCACAAGCTGGGTTAACTGCAGTATCGCAGCATGGGTTAACCTCTGGTAAAGTTGAGTTAGGCAGTCCTGCACACGTTCACTTTAAAAAGGGCGGATCTCACATTGACTCAAATGCCTGATGGAAAAGTTGGAGATAGATCAGGTTAAGGCTGCATATTTTATGGCAGAAGAAAATAAATAATGAATAAATTAAATAATGAATTCTTTTGAAGAAATCAAATATATAATAAAAGCAACAACAAAAAAAACCCTTACTGTCTCTTCTGCCAAGGCAGAAGAGTAAATGCATAAATATGTCAATTCACATGACGCTTGTAAAGGAATTGTAAATTAAATAATTAACAGTAAAATGTTATTGCTAATTTCAGCTGCAGTCTCAAAGGCATTAGACAGTCTAGGCCAAATATTTCACAGTTATTCCATGAAATCAAGTCATACATGAGCTGATAGTTGAGGAGGTATGTAGCGCCGAGTTGGCTATAACCCATGTACAATGAGATTGAGTGGAATAACTGTTTTATTCTATCCACAGTCACTGGATTTTGAGAAATGGAGCATTTTTATTTTTATTTTTTGCAAATTCGATAAATAAAAACTTTATACAAAACGTCAGATAAAATAATTTCTGCTTAGAATGTTAACAAACCGGTGAAATGACAGTAGCAATTTGTGAAAAATGCTATAATAATAATTTTTGGGGAAAAAAGATACATTCTTAGCATCAAATATTTTAATTTCATATTTTTGTTGCTTTTTTTGGTATTTTTAGGGGGTTTTGTTTTCGAGTAGAGTTTTTATTTTACCCTCGGTTGGTTCAGCAACACGCTCTGCCATTTTGTTTCTCTCTACTCATGATATACGGTATGAGGTGATAGCCTAGTACAGTAGTACATATCATATACTCATGATATATGAGCTGATAGCCAATCAGAGCATGTGATTGCTCATATCCAGTGAATGTGGATAGAATAAAAGATATTACACAAAGTGGTAAATCGGCTATACTTGTATAAAAATTGATGGTCTTAATCTTTTTATCGTCTTGATTGTTTTGCCGGGCGGCACGGTGGTGTAGTGGTTAGCACTGTTGCCTCACAGCAAGAAGGTCCGGGTTCGAGCCCAGTGGCTGACGAGAGCCTTTCTGTGTGGAGTTTGCATGTTCTCCCTGTGTCCGCGTGGGTTTCCTCCGGGTGCTCCGGTTTCCCCCACAGTCCAAAGACATGCAGGTTAGGCTAATTGGTGGCTCTAAATTGACCGTAGGTGTGAATGTGAGTGTGAATGGTTGTTTGTGTCTATGTGTCAGCCCTGTGATGACCTGGCGACTTGTCCAGGGTGTACCCCGCCTTTCGCCCGTAGTCAGCTGGGATAGGCTCCAGCTTGCCTGCGACCCTGTAGAACAGGATAAAGCGGCTAGAGATAATGGA
This sequence comes from Neoarius graeffei, assembly GCF_027579695.1. NCBI lineage: Eukaryota > Metazoa > Chordata > Actinopteri > Siluriformes > Ariidae > Neoarius > Neoarius graeffei. Next base: position 36,513,101 of record NC_083585.1, on the reverse strand, counting down.
TGGATTGCTTTGCCTGTGACAAAGTGCTAAGTGAAATACACAACAAGGCCAAATACTTGTGGATACCTAATCATCACACACCTTTGTGCTTTTTGAAGATCCCATTCCAGGTTTAGTCCACCTTATACGGTTATAATAACCTCTACTCTTCTGGGTAGGTTTCCACTGTCTCCTAGAAATATAGTTTTGCCTCCTTAAACTACAGGGTATACAGTAACAGCCTCCCTCCCAACTGAGGATCTCCACCTCTAGGCATATCAGAGTGACTTAAGAGATAAAACAGTATAAACATGGAATTATTAAACGCTTTAACATCTGCCACCAGTGTGTTTTTTTATGTAAAGAGTCTATGCAAACGAACCCTAGAATTAGACATGGAATATAAACTCATGGAAACTGATTAAATCAAACTGTAAATTTGAACAGCTAGAGTATTGAAAAGGGTTAGTATTCCCATGTTGAAATGTACTTTAATGTACTTATCAAATAATCTTAATGGCATATAGCCTTTTCTCTTTTTCTTTGCAGAAAAGACAAATGACTGAATAAAAAAAAATGGTAACGTGAATCCACAACAAAAAATTGTTCTGTAATGGTCTGTCTCACAGCTCTGCCCTCTGATCGGTCTGTGTTCACGGGGTCCAACAAGTCAGGAAGTCTTTCCGTCCTAATCATGGCTATACTGTGCAGCACTGTGTTATGTCATATGCCTTGGCTGGGTTTACATTTAACAATCTTAAATAATTAAAGTGGGACTTTAGCATCCCATTATTATTCTGACCCTGGTTTTGCTTCACCCCCTTAACTCTTGTAATGTGTTAGAAAGCTGTTCACATCTGTAGTGTTAGCGGGTCAAATTTGACCCGTGATTTAAATCAGCCTGAAAATGCTTAAAATCACTAGTTTTCTTCCAATATTGTTTTTCACCTCATTGTTAACTTAGTATGTATTCATATCCATGGAACCATTGTTGGAATTTTTTTTAGTTGGCTCCACAGACCTTGTATCTTAAAATATACCACTCGTTTTTTAATTACAAAAACTGTTTAAATTCACTTATTATATTTCTTTTACTCATAGAATGAGTAATTATAAACTGTAAATGTCTTATAAACTGATATTAGAGTACACCTACCCAAAAAAACCTTTGTGTTTTATTTTTAAATTTAAAATGATTAACAATGGTGACATTTGTGGTGTTCCGGTATATATTTGCATATTCCATGCATAGGCGGTTTTTGCATCACATGCTGCCCAGATTTTGAGGCCATATTTTCCAGGTTTGCTTGGCATATACTGCCTGAAGGGACAGCGGCCTCTGAAAGGGACTAGCCGTTCATCCACTGTCACCTCTGGCCCAGGATTGTACATACAGTAAGGGGTAAATTCTCCACCCATTTGTCCCAAACATCCCTGATGGGAGCAAGCTTGTCATTCACACGACGAGCAACTCTTGTCTCCCTGTTGTCAAAGCGGAGCACTCTTGATAATACATGAAAGGCTTGAAGCGACATTGTGGCACGAAAAATAGGGCGGCCTGACTCACTATCCCATAAGCTGGCAGTAGCTTCATTACAGGATCTGTACACCCCCGCAAGAAGCAACAGTCCCATGTAGGCATCCAGCTATCACCAATAGGGTTGCCACCTGTGTCTGACAAAAATCCTGGACATTTCGACCATCCAATCGACCTTTTTGCTTGTAAGCAACGGCGCCCTTCGCACATCTAACCCAAGACAAAAATCGCCCTTCTATGCTGAAATTGTATTGCTCTAATTAGTAAAAATGACGCTTTTGCTAGTTATTTGTTTAGTTAATTGCTTTACATAATATAGCAGGTCTTCATTATTTTGGTTTATTTCCAACAGTTTTTGGTTGTGGACACCTGGGGGCAGTAGTGGGCACAGGTAAAAGGGGAATACATACTGTAATTAAATTCTGTTTGTTTGCTTATGTGGAATAAAAATAAATAATCTAATTTTTCATTGTATCTAAGAATACCTGAATGTAACAATGTAAGGTGTAGTGTCAAACAGCTTACCTGATTGCTTAGAGTGTGGTGTGTGCTTTGCTTGTGCTTGCCTGTGCCTCTGCTGCTCTTGGCTAAACAAATACATAGGAGGACATGTAACTGATATAACTGGGCACATACAGTACATACAGGAGTATGTACTACACTACACTATTTCATTTAATTCACCAAAACCTTACCTAATCTTCCATTTATATTTGGTGTTTTTCTTTGCTGCTGCTATGAGTCCTGGCTGATTTTCAATGAATGTCTTGAACTCAGTACAGGACAACTGAAAGTTTAGCCTGACTTGAAGCTCAGCCTTCACCATTGCAACAGAGAGTCTGTTTCTTTTATCAGTCCAAGCATCCTCCATTGCCCCTTTTCCACCAAAGCAGTTCCAGGGCTGGTTCGGGGCCAGTGCTTAGTTTGGAACCGGGTTTTCTGTTTCCACTGACAAAGAACTGGCTCTGGGGCCAGAAAAACCGGTTCCAGGCTAGCACCAACTCTCTGCTGGGCCAGAGGAAAGAACCGCTTACGTCAGCGGGGGGGCGGAGTTGTTAAGACCAACAACAATAAAAAAGACCGCGAAAGATCGCCATTTTTAGGCGATGAGAAGCAGCAGCTCTACAAACGCGAAGTCATCCATTATTATTATTATTGTTGTTGTTGTTGCTGCTGCTTCTTCCGTGTTGTTTTTGCTTTGATATTCGCGCCAAGATTTATGCAAACGTAGCGCCGTAACTGACGTATACAGCGACGTAAGTGACGTATACAGCGACGCAATGACGTATTCAGTGACGTAATGACGTGGCTCCGCTTAGCACGGCGAGCTTGGAAAAGCAAACTGGTTCTCAGCTGGCTCGCAAGTTGAAATACACATTTTGCCCATTATGTACAAAAAACCGGGACATTCAGTGTCCCGAATTTTTTCCGGGACAGACCATGAAAATCCGGGACAATCAGGAAAAACCGGGACAGGTGGCAACACTAATCACCAAACACTCTTCTCCCTTCCATGTTGGTCATCTCGAGTAGGATAATCTGAAGAGGTCATGGAAAGTCAAGTCAAGTCAAGTGCTTTTATTTGTCACATACATTTTACATGTAGTGAAATGTTAAAGGGGTCATCAGCTCAGCATATAAATAAATAAATAAATAAATAAATAAATAAGTGGTGGCACGGTGGTGTAGTGGTTAGTGCTGTCGCCTCACAGCAAGAAGGTCCTGGGTTCGAGCCCCGGGGCCGGCGAGGGCCTTTCTGTGTGGAGTTTGCATGTTCTCCCCGTGTCCGCGTGGGTTTCCTCTGGGTGCTCCGGTTTCCTCCACAGTCCAAAGACATGCAGGTTAGGTTAACTGGTGACTCTAAATTGACCGTAGGTGTGAATGTGAGTGTGAATGGTTGTCTGTGTCTATGTGTCAGCCCTGTGATGATCTGGCGACTTGTCCAGGGTGTACCCTGCCTTTCGCCCGTAGTCAGCTGGGATAGGCTCCAGCTTGCCTGCGACCCTGTAGAAGGATAAAGCGGCTACAGATAATGAGATAAATAAATAAATAAGAATAAAAACAACATATGCAAATAAGTAACCGCACTAGAAAAGTAAAAGATGACTCCTGAAGCATGACATGTAAAAAATAAGTCTAAAATACTAATGAGTAAGTTAAAATAGCCTGGGGATAACAACAAGATAAAAATGAAATGTGCACAGTTAAAAAGAGGAAAATGAGTCCTCTAACACTGATATAAAAACTGTAGTAAAAGGGATTATTTAAAATGTACTGAGTTTAGCAGTCTAACTGCCTGTGGATAAAAACTCTTCCTCAGTCTCTCTGTTCGTGCATGGAGACTTCGTAGTCGTCTGCCCGAATTCAGCAGGGTAAAGAGGTTAGAGTTTGGGTGTGAGGCATCCTGCATGATTTTCCTGGCCCTAGCTCCCACCCTCTTTGTGTATATGTCCATCAGACTCGGTAGGGGGGCTCTGATAAGAACAGTTCAAACGTTGACTTGATGTCTTGGGCGTGTGACACAGCGTATCTGGTAGGACCTGGAGTCATTCTGAGGATGTTCTCCCTTGGTGCCCTGCATTGGGTTTGAAGAGGGCTTGATGACCATGAAATGTCACCTCTTCTTGACTTGAACACCTCTCTTTCAGCATCTGTGACATCTGGATCCTCCTCCTCAGATGTTTGGTCTTGTTCAGGGTCAAGCTGAACCTCATCCTCAGACACATCCCCTTCAGCTTCACTTTCCCCTCTGTCTTCAGGATCGCTGTCATGACCAAAGATGTGATCCAGCGCCTCATGAACAGTATACCTCTTGCTCATGTTGACTGATGCTCCTACAGAATTCAACTGATAATATCCCATCCTACAGAGGGTATCAATATGCTGCCAGAAAGTTTGAGTTCACGTGGGGGGTGGTGATGTAGGGGGCCGGTGTGTGTGTGTGCGCCTGCATGCATGTGTGTTCCTGTGTCTCTCTGTCTGTGCATGTGTGTGTGAAGGGGGCCTGTGTGTGTGTGTGTGTGTGTGTGTGTGTGTACGTGCACACACCTGCATGCATGTGTGTGTTTCTGTCTTTGTGTGTGTGTGTGTGTGTGTGTGTGTGTGTGTGTGTGTGTGTGTGTGTGTGTGTGAGATGTGGGCCATAACTGGGCATATTGGGCCATAATTGATCCCCAGAGCAACCCATAGCTTTTAAGTGATGCATAGAACAGCCAGTCTTCTCTGCCGGGTCATTTTTGACCCGTAACACCACAAATGTAACTTTTTTATTTTGAAACCTTTAGAATTTACTAAAATGGTGAAAATCAATTTTGCTGCATTTAATCAGATGTGTCTGAGGATTAGATGAAGCCTCATTCCAGTACAAAAATCCAAATGGTACTTTTTACAAACTTGAACTTGAAAACGGGTCAATTTTGACCCGAACACAATATACAGTAAGGGTTAAATTAACCCTGAGGTGCAGGCAGTGGCTTTGAATATGGAGACTCCATGTGCTTTTATTCAAGCATAAAAGCAGCTAATTAAAATAAACTACAGTTAGAAGAATGTCAAAACATTGTCAAAAATGTGTTGAAAACAAATCCATATATAGTAATGTATTCACACCAAGCTCGAAGTGGTGACCTAATATTGGGAATATGAGTCATGAAGTAACCTAATCCTAACCTAACCAATGAACTAATTCTGTTCATCAGGAGTTGAGTGCAGGTCATGTAAACAGGGGGAAAAGGTCTAGATTCAAGTTCTCTTTCAGCCCACTTTGTTACTACTACAGTTTTCAGGAAGTTTTTAAATTAATAGTCTCCTTGAACATCGATGATATATCATTGACTTCCTCTTAATGTAGTCAGACTGATGCACCCACAGGACCGCTCTAATAGTGAATAGTGTATGCAGTCTAATGCAGTAATTACGCTGGGGAATCCTAACAGACTACAGACACATTATAAAACATATAACAGATGTCAGTTCCCTGATATTTAATACAAAAAAAGAAAAATGTTTATAAGCAGTATAAGAATGACCATAAAGATCCTTTCAAAATATGAGCACAAAACACCACCTGGAATCCTCGACGAAATTATGATACACACATTCACACACTTTCACATCTACAGACAATTTATCTGAGCCAATTCACCTTCTGGCGTGTTTTTAGGAGGTGGGAGGAAACTGGAGAACAAGGAGGAAAAATTTTATGTACCAAATCAAATTATGTAACGTATACACTCACATTTATTTATGGAATTGTTTAATATATAAAAATAGTTTTTACGAATCTGCATGTACAATCTCAAAAATAACTTTTCATTACACTGCAAAAAATGATATCTTAGCAAGAGAAAATATCTTGAAAATAGTTGAAACGATCTAGCATTTCCTATGAGAAGACACCAATTCTGAGATTATGAAACCTAGTTCTAGATTGCAAACAACTTATTCCAAGATGTCTTGTCAAGTAAAGTTATGTCCATGCAGCAAGATAATTTCACCAGTATTAAGTAATTTTCTCCTCAAATTCAGTTTTCTGCAGTGTATACATTTCATTACTGCTTTAAAGAGGATCTCATCTCATTATCTCTAGCCGCTTTATCCTGTTCTACAGGGTCGCAGGCAAGCTGGAGCCTATCCCAGCTGACTACGGGTGAAAGGCGGGGTACACCCTGGACAAGTCGCCAGGTCATCACAGGGCTGACACATAGACACAGACAACCATTCACATTCACACCTACGGTCAATTTAGAGTCACCAGTTAACCTAACCTGCATGTCTTTGGACTGTGGGGGAAACCGGAGCACCCGGAGGAAACCCACGCGGACACGGGGAGAACATGCAAACTCCGCACAGAAAGGCCCTCGCCAGCCACGGGGCTCGAACCCGGACCTTCTTGCTGTGAGGCGACAGCACTAACCACTACACCACCATGCCACCTGTTTTTATATCATGCAAAACCAAATTTTGTTACAAAGTCGTACAGATGGTCCAGCGTTATTCAGTCTGATAAAGCTAATGGGCTGATAAGGTAATTTAAGATTTTTTTTTAAGTCTTTTTGGTGAATATTGTGACTTTTTAGTAATTAAATGATTTGGTTTTGGCTTTGGTCACATTTCTGTTTCAGTCACAGTGGCTTTGCAAAATGAGACAGAAACTGGAACACCTACAGTGGTGCTTGAAAGTTTGTGAACCCTTTAGAATTTTCTATATTTCTGCATAAATATGACCTAAAACATCATCAGATTTTCACACAAGTCCTAAAAGTAGATAAAGAGAACCCAGTTAAACAAATGAGACAAAAATATTATACTTGGTCATTTATTTATTGAGGAAAATGAGCCAATATTACATATCTGTGAGTGGCAAAAGTATGTGAACCTTTTCTTTCAGTATCTGGTGTGACCCCCTTGTGCAGCAATAACTGCAGCTAAACATTTCTGGTAACTTGATCAGTCCTGCACACCGGCTTGGAGGAATTTTAGCCCATTACTCCATACAGAACAGCTTCAACTCTGGGATGTTGGTGGGTTTCCTCACATGAACTGCTCACTTCAGGTCCTTCCACAACATTTTGATTGGATTAAGGTCAGGACTTTGACTTGGCCATTCCAAAACATTAACTTTATTCTTCTTTAACCATTCTTTGGTAGAACGACTTGTGTGCTTAGGGTTGTTGTCTTGTTGCATGACACACCTTCTCTTGAGATTCAGTTCATGGACAGATGTCCTGACATTTTCCTTCAGAATTCGCTGGTATAATTCAGAATTCATTGTTCCATCAATGATGGCAAGCCGTCCTGGCCCAGATGCAGCAAAACAGGCCCAAACCATGATACTACCACCACCATGTTTCACAGATGGGATAAGGTTCTTCCGCTGGAATGCAGTGTTTTCCTTTCTCCAAACATAATGCTACACATTTAAACCAAAAGATCTATTTTGGTCTCATCCATCCACAAAACATTTTTCCAATAGCCTTCTGGCTTGTCCACGTGATCTTTAGCAAACTGCAGACGAGCAGCAATGTTCTTTTTGGAGAGCAGTGGCTTTCTTCTTGCAACCCTGCCATGCACACCATTATTGTTCAGTGTTTTCCTGATGGTGGACTCATGAACATTAACATTAGCCAATGTGAGAGAGGCCTTCAGTTGCTTAGAAGTTACCCTGGGGTCGTTTGTGATCTCGCCAACTATTACACGCCTTGCTCTTGGAGTGATCTTTGTTGGTCGACAACTCCTGGGGAGGGTAACAACAGTCTTGAATTTCCTCCATTTGTACACAATCTGTCTGACTGTGGATTGGTGGAGTCCAAACTCTTTAGAGATGGTTTTGTAACCTTTGCCAGCTTGATGAGTATCAACAACGCTTTTTCTGAGGTCCTCAGAAATCTCCTTTGTTCGTGCCATGATACACTTCCACAAACATGTGTTGTGAAGATTAGACTTTGATAGATCCCTGTTCTTTAAATAAAACAGGGTGCCCACTAACACCTGATTGTCATCCCATTGATTGAAAACACCTGACTCTAATTTCACCTTCAAATTAACTGCTAATCCTAGAGGTTCACATACTTTTGCCACTCACAGATATGTAATATTGGATTATTTTCCTCAATAAATAAACGAGCAAGTATAATATTTTTGTCTCATTTGTTTAACTGGGTTCTCTTTATCTACTTTTAGGACTTGTGTGAAAATCTGATGATATTTTGGGTCATATTTATGCAGAAATATAGAAAATTCTAAAGGGTTCACAAACTTTCAAGCACCACTGTAGCACTGCTCCTGCACTGATTTTGTTTTTGGTCTAGCACTGTGTATGTGATCCGCTTTAACCACCTTGGTGTCCATCAATTCCTCTTCTTGTTTCCATTTCTTCTCTACAAATTACTTGTGCTTAGTCTGTTGCTTACAGAGGGAACTCCATTAACAGCCTCTGGAGTGGAGAGCTTGCGCAGCAGCAACTCTCGAAAGGTCCGACACATGAGGAAGTAGACCAAGGGGTCTAGACACACATTAAATGAAGCCATGAATAGTGTGGCCTCTTTGGCCTGGAAGAGATGGTATTGGGTTTGAGTGCTCAGACTGGTGTTGAACCTCTGGCTCAGTGTGTAAGGCACTCGACAAACATGATATGGCACAAAGCAGAGAAAAAACACAGCCAGCAAGCTGAAAATACTTTGGTTAGATTTGCGGCTTGCTTTGCTACTGCCCCGCTTTACTCTTCGGTAGGAGCGGTACACCTGCCAGGCTATGGAAGAATAGCAGTACAACATGATTACAAGTGTCACCCAGAAGATGGCCACAGCAGAGTGAACAGAGATGTCATGCCAGCGGCGTCCGAGCTCACTTTTCAGGTCCATGCAGGAGCAGCCCTCTCCAGCAGGCTTGTTGGTCAGTAGTGTGTTGGGGATCATGCAGAGTAGCATCAGCATCCAGGACAGAAGCACCAGACATCGGGCTACGGTCACCTGCTGCAGGAAAGCGGAGGCACATAAAGAGGAAGACCCAGGTGTGCATGAGGACGCATGCACAATCTTGATATAGCGCTCCAGGCTGATGAGGCTCATGAAGATGATGCCTGTATACATGCCTAAGTAGAAGAGCACAGCTGTGTAGCGGCACACCACCAGTCTCAGGTACCATCCGCCCAAGCGTAGGTTATTGACCACACGCCAAGGGAATGAGAACAGCATGAGAAGGTCAGCCACCACCATGTTCTTCAGGTACACCACCAGGCCTGAAGTGCTAGGTACTTTGAAGAAGGTCCATGCTGCCAAACCATTCAAGATCAGACCAGCAGCACAGATCAGAGCATAGAGCACTGGGAGCACATCTCGTGTAAATACACTGCTGAAATCTGTGCTGTTTCCACGTGGAAGGCCTCCGCAGCTAGGGGGCTGAGTGGTATTGGTGTAGTTCATACCTGAAAAACACCACAAGCATGTAGATATGAAGTGCATAGGAACAACCTTTTGCATGGTAATTTTTTCAAAGGTTTCCTGTATAGCAACCATATTATTGACACATTTCCTTTCTATCACTTCAGGACAGCTTAAAAAGAAATACATAATGAAAATAATTTCTGGAAGCACTGTCATATTGCACATTTGTGGCACTGAGACTTTTGCTTCACGTTTCTCCATATTGAGCAGCTTTTTTAGCTAGTCTTGTCAATGTTATACTGTCAGGAGAAATTATACAGTGATAGAGAATCACTTTCTGTGAATGAAAAAAAATCTGCACAAGTTCTTGAAGGACACAGTTTAAAGGTTTTGTGTGAAAAATGGAAAAGATTATGTTTGCAAAGCACGGTCTGAGCACTTTTGTTTGTTAAAATCTGTTTACATATAACTACGTAGTCCATTTAATGTGGAAATTTGTCACTAAGCTCTTCCAGAAAGGAAGCTGCTGACAGCTGAGGAAATATAAACATCAGAGAGAGGTTAAATTATTTGGACATGGTTTTAGCTGAGGTTTATGCTGTTACAGGAACACTGGGGTTAAAGTCTTTTTTTGAAAGAATTTTGGAAATCTTGTCAGTGATGTCTATTCTTTTCATATAAATATGGCTTGCAGTTATAAATAGTATGTATGGTCTCAAACTATAAACTTCACTGAGTCTCTGGAAGTTATCAGCGATGTTATATCATCCAAAATCCAAATGGAAATATGGAATGCATGAAAACAAGCAAATACATTCAAATAGAGTACCATGGAACATTGTACTAGAGCTCTGTGTATAAGCAAATATAAACCGAAAAGAACATAACCATTACCGGTATACAAATTTGCTTAAAGCAGCAGTCAAACCACTAAAGCCTATTGTTCTTCAGTTGAATGAATATAAGTTTTTTTGGCTCTAATATAATGGTAGCTAACAAAAATTACTCAGTGCTTTGCAAAAAAAAAATAGCAATGGTGGTTTTTTTTTTGCATTATCACATCAAGCAATACTTGTGCCCTTATATACATTAGTGCTGCCCTACAAGACCAACATTTTAGTGAGCTCATCAAATTATAATAAAATAGAAATTTTGAAAATTGTAAAAGTTCAGAAGTCATAAAATGATACTAACCTTGAGAGCAGTGAACAGGCAAACTGTGATGAGATTAAGTTTGTCACTGTGGTCGATCAGGTCTATGAGACATGAGTGAAACAGAGAACAGATGTAGCTTGCTTCTTTGTGGGTGGACTTTACTTATAAACACTTCCTGAGCATGATAATGCTTCCACCGAGCTTGCGGTTTTACTTCTATTTCTGTTTCTGTAATCCCTTGGGTGAGGTTTTCAGTCCAAACGAAAACCCAAACATGCTCCAGCCTTTTTCTGGTTGTCTTTCATGGCAGCTGCAAACTCCATCTTTGCTCAGGTTTGACACATCTCCTACACATGTTCCTGTTCTGTCTGTCTTCACCAGAAACATTTCCTGCAGAGCTCGGTGGAAGTTAGTGAGGGATGTTCGTTCCTTCTTGCAATATACCAGCTAATTTTAGACCAAAATAAATATTAAGCACATCTGCATTTTTTGTTTTATATATATATATATATATATATATATATATATATATATATATATATATATATATAAACAAAAATGCAGATGTGCTTGCTATTTATTTACTATATATAGTGTGTGTGTGTGTGTATATATATATATATATATATATATATATATGTGTATGGGGCGGCACGGTGGTGTAGTGGTTAGCGCTGTTGCCTCACAGCAAGAGGGTCCGGGTTCGAGCCCTGTGGCCGGCGAGGGCCTTTCTGTGTGGAGTTTGCATGTTCTCCCCGTGTCCGCGTGGGTTTCCTCCGGGTGCTCCGGTTTCCCCCACAGTCCAAAGACATGCAGGTTAGGTTAACTGGTGACTCTAAACTGACCATAGGTGTGAATGTGAGTGTGAATGGTTATCTGTGTCTATGTGTCAGCCCTGTGATGACCTGGCGACTTGTCCAGGGTGTACCCCGCCTTTCGCCCGTAGTCAGCTGGGATAGGCTCCAGCTTGCCTGCGACCCTGTAGAACAGGATAAAGCGGCTAGAGATAATGAGAGATGATATATATATATATATATATATATATATATATAAACAAAAATGCAGATGTGCTTGCTATTTATTTACTATATACAGTGTGTGTGTGTATATATATATATGTGTATGGGGCGGCACGGTGGTGTAGTGGTTAGCGCTGTTGCCTCACAGCAAGAGGGTCCGGGTTCGAGCCCTGTGGCCGGCGAGGGCCTTTCTGTGTGGAGTTTGCATGTTCTCCCCATGTCCGCGTGGGTTTCCTCCGGGTGCTCCGGTTTCCCCCACAGTCCAAAGACATGCAGGTTAGGTTAACTGGTGACTCTAAATTGACCGTAGGTGTGAATGTGAGTGTGAATGGTTGTCTGTGTCTATGTGTCAGCCCTGTGATGACCTGGCGACTTGTCCAGGTTGTACCCCGCCTTTCGCCCGTAGTCAGCTGGGATAGGCTCCAGCTTGCCTGCGACCCTGTAGGACAGGATAAGCGGCTACAGATAATGGATGGATGGATGGATAAATATATATATATTTTTTTAAATATTAGCTCACTCTGAATTTGATGGCAGCAAGACGTCTCAGCAAAGCTGGGACGGGGCAACAAAAGGCTGGAAAAGTAAGTGGTACTAAAAAGAAACAGCTGGAGGAACATTTTGCAACCAATTAGGTTAATTGGCAACAGGTCATTAGCATGATTGGGTATAAAAAGAGCATCTTGGGGAAGCTGAGGCCCTGTCCACACGGCAACGGATTCAGGTGAATCCGATACAATTGTTTATCGTTTCGGCCTGGCGTCCACACGGCACCGGCGTTTTGGGTGCCCCAAAACGCAATCTTTTGAGAACGGGTTCCAGAGTGGAAAGATCTGGCAATGTTGCCGTTGCGAAGTCGTCTGGATGAGTAGAACGGATTTGTTTACGATGACGTCACAACCACATGTGCTTCACGCCGGGTAGAAGTGTAACGAACTTGATGCGAGTTGTCAACAAATCCTATAACTTGGTTCATGAAACACGCTTACAAAATATTTTCACTGTGAATATTTATTGTGTAATGGTGCAAAGTGAGAGAGAGAGAGAGAGAGAGAGAGAGAGGGAGAGAGAGAATAGCTCTTAGGGCAGAGTCAATCCCGCCAGCAAAAATAGGGAAAAAAAGGAGCGATCTCACCTCTTCAGATGTTGGTTTAAGTCCTACAATACATTCCTCAAAAAGGGCGTAGGAGAACAAATTAATCCATCAACGTGTAGCATTCAATTTATTCCGGATCATTAAAGACGCCGCCTTCCACATAGAATCATACGTCATCCTCGCCGCCATATTGGATAGGTCAAAGCGGAGAATAAAGATGCCTCATTCATGTGCTGCATTTAACTGTACCAACAGGTTTACCGTCCAAACGAGATCACATGGGATTACCTTTCACAGGTGAGACTGGAAAAATACTTTTCATTGTATTTGGTCATTATAATGTAATTTTACGAACAGATTTTTCTGACTTTGTGGCTAATATGAAGTCTCGCGCATAATAGTTTATGCGCATGCATCCTTACTTCTTCTATTGTTCTGGTGTCTCCGAAGGGACCGTCTTACAGCGCCCCTAGAGGTGTGGCATGTGTATTGCATCGTTTTCAGCAAGCGTTGTGTTGCCATATGGACCTGATATTTTACTGATCATTGCCCATTTGGACGCGATATTTTTTTAAATAACATCTCGTTGCCGTTGTCATGTGGATGTAGCCTGAGTCTCTCAGAAGTAAAGACAGGGAGGGGTTCACCGCTCTGCCAAAAACTGCGGCCAGAAATTGTGGAACAATTTCAGAATAATGTTCTTCAACATAAAATTGCGAAGACTTTGAATATCTCATCATCTACAGTACATAATATAATCAAAAGATTCCGAGAATCCAGAAAAATCTCTGTGCCCAAGGAACAAGGCCCAAAATCAGTATTGGATGCCCATGATCTTCGGGCCCTCAAGCAGCACTGCATTAAAAACAGGTATGATTCTGTAATGGAAATCACTGCATGGGCTCAGGAACACTTCCAGAAATCATTGTCTGTGAACACAGTGTGCTGTGTCAACCACAAATACAGGTTCAAACTCTATCATGCAAAGAAGAAGCCATACGTGAACATGATCCAGAAATGCCACCGTCTTCTCTGGGCCAAAACTCATTTAAAATGGACTGAGGCAAAGGGGAAAAGTGTCCTGTGGCTAGATGAATCGAAATTTGAAATTCTTTTTGGAAACCATGGACGTCGTGTCCTCTGGACTAAAGAGGAGAGGGGCCATCTGCATGGCCGTAACTACCATTGAGGACACCGAGGTCATGTCCTCGGTATTTTTTTCAGAAATTTCAAATTGGACTACGCTGAATTTGAGCAGTGATCAATGTAAAACGCAGCGTCCACATCCACATGTCATCTGTATTTCCCCCCAATAAAATTCACATTTGTCTAATGTCATCTAAAATCTCTCAGCCTCTATCTCTATCGTTGCCGTGTCTAACGCAGCGTCACGCGACATAGCCTATAGACCCTTTTCACTCACGTGACCTTCGTAAACGCAACCGCCATTTTGGACATGAAGAAATAACGGTTTATGGCACAGACCCTTTCGGTTCTTGCTCATCTAGCTGCTACAATGACTGCTTAGACTGCAACAATAATACCTAACACACATTTAAGTATCTGTCGTAAAGACGTGAAACTCGTCGAGTGACGAGTGTGTTCATTGATAAGCTAACACAATCTAAAAGTAGACATACCATCACACTGCCCTGGCGCTGTGTACAGTTTACCTTCTATGGTTTGTGCACTCACTATTTGCCATTACTTTCTCCAACCCAGTGTTCGAACTATGCCGATATTTTCGGGGGTCCCTTTTTTTTCCCTTGGGGGGGGATGCTTGCGCTTGCACTTGTCTCAGAGCGTGGATCTCCAAACACATGAGAAGCCTATCTTACACACATATCACGTGGACTCCACACCTCCACACACGCATCGCGTCTGAAGTCATAACTCATCAGGGGAAATCGTGTCCGCATTGGCATGTTCAAAAAACAACCTCGCGTCAACAATGATACCACACACAAGAAAAAAAAAACAGTCAGGCTACTCAACACATCTGATCCACAGCAGCACCAATTCAACACGCGTCAACAAACAAATGGTACCACAAACATGAACGAATCAGTCAGGCTACCGATTCCAAACCCACAGCAGACGAATAATTAAATGCATCTTACCTTAAAGCAGAATTGACCACAAAGGAAGTGTGTTGGCACTGTTGGCACACTTCCTTTCTACTAGTTTGTGTCCCCAACCTGGCAGCAGCAGTCGTTGTCATATCGGTTTATTTTATCTTTGATGTAAACACAACACTTCGGATATGCAAATGCTTCCCGTTACACACGATTGCTATGTCAATAAACATCATTTTGCCAATATTTTAGAGACCATCCATCTTCTCCGTCGGTCAGCATCTGTCGGGATCCGATAAAATGATAAATCTTGACTTGTGTGTTGATGGTTACTACATCCAGGTGCACAACAATATAATGGCATGATGGAAGTCTTGCTGAAAGTAAAAACTTTCTTTGATGGCTATATTCCTTTCGATGCTTCGCCGTCGTTCCTCATTGTTGGCTGTGGTAGACTACTGGTAGTTCATGTCCAAAATGGCGGGCGCGTTTGTCGTGACGTCACGTGGGAAGGGTCTATACTAGTGTCGGCCGGGGAAGTTGGGTTTTGGATAAAACAGGCAGGGTGTAGTCTACGCTCTATCACATATGCCTGCCTAACCTAACGTAGGCTAATAGTCACATCGCATTATAGAGCTTTACCTGAGTGCAAAATGAAAACGTTGCAACAAACTAAATTAAGGTTTGGACAGCCAACAGAAGAGTAGGGAAAGAGAAGGAGGGAAGGTGAGAAAATATTGTCAGTGCAGTGGCAGACCGTTCAGCGGTGTCATGCCAACTTTCCAAGGGGAAACATTTCATTGTCATTGCCTATTACATTTTAGTTAGCATTTCGAGAAACATTCAAAACTACGTTGTCACAGGCAGCCCTGTGCAGGGCTGACTAAACGGGCTTGTTTGAGTAACTCTCTCTCTTTCTCTCATAACTCTCTCTTTCTCTCTCACTCACTCACACAGACACACACACACACACACACACACACATTCAGCCCTACATTCTAATGTAATTTAAGATAATGAAATGTAAATAATGCCAATACTTCAGGTAGCTGAGCAATACACTCAGTTCAGTTCAGTTTTGACTTTTATGTCAGACAAAACTCCACAGTTATGATGGCACAGTTTTAGAATTGTTGAAGTAAATGTGTTGTGAGCCAAACTTACATTACAGGCAATGGTGAGAACACTCTGTTTCAGAGAATGCATGCAAATGGATCTCAATTCAAGACAGCCAGATAGACTGATGCCTTTACATTACTGCTCAGAATGTCTCTCCACATACAGACACCCACAAATAACACACAAACTCTGTCACTCTCTCTCTCTCTCACACACACACAAACACACACACTCACACTATTATTATAAGGTGTAATACTAAAGCTTACAATTCAGCAGTTCACACCCTTTCTGTCATGTGTATGCTGTGATGTAAATAATGCCAATACTTTAGGTAACTGGTACTTTAGGTATGTATACTCAGTTCAAGAGTTCACTACCTTTCTACTTTTATGTCAGATAAAACACCACAGTTATGGTGCCACAGTTGTAGAATTGTTAAAATAAATGTGTCCACCACCAAATCTATCCATGGTTTGTTATTTATTTATTTAAGTTGTGCCTGGGGGGGTGCTGTCAGCCATGCTTGACCTCGGTATTTGAAAAATCCTGGTTACGGCCCTGGCCATCTGCCTTCTTATCAGTGCTCATTTCAAAAGCCTGCATCTCTGATGGTATGGGAGTGCATTAGTGCCTATGACATGGACAGCTTGCACATCTGGAAAGGCATCATCAATGCTGAAAGGTATATACAGGTTTTAGAGCAACATATGCTCCCATCCAGATGACATCTTTTTCCAGAAAGGCCTTCCTTCAGCAAGACAATGCTAAACTACATACTACATCTCTTACAACAACATGGCTTCATAGTAGAAGAGTACGGGTGCTGAACTGGCCTGCTTGTAGTCCAGACCTTTCATCAGTTGAAAACATTTGGTGCATTGTGAAACGAAAAATATGACAAAGAAGACCCAGGACTGTTGAGCAGCTCGAATCAGGCAAGAATGGGACAACATTCCTCTCTCAAAACTCCAGCAACTGATCTCAGTTCCCAGATGTTTACAGACTGTTGTTAAAAGAAGAGGGGATGCTACACAGTGGTAAACATGGTCCTGTCTTAACTTTTTTGAGACGTGTTGCTGCCATCAAATTCAAAATTATCTTATTTATTTCTTAAAATAGTACGTTTTCTCAGTTTAAACATTTGATATGTTGTCCATGTTCTATTGTGAAAAAAATGGGTTTATGAGATTTGCAAAATCATCGCATTTTGTTTTTAATTTACATTTTACACAGCGTCCCAATTCTTTTTGAATTGGGGTTGTAGACACATTTTATTATTATTATTTCTCTTATTCTCCATCAGCGATTATCATTTCATGTCTCACATCACCATTCAACTCCTGATACACTCTTTTTTTGTTCCATTATGAGAGTGCGGTTCCGCCTGTAACTCTTAATGTGTTGTTCATACTTTCTTACCTTGGCAGCCTTGGCAACTAACCTTTGCTTCAATTCTTCTATTATCACAATTAATCCTTTCTTTCCTTAAGTTGTATTTCTTACTCAATTCATTGTACTTCCCAAATCCCTTCAACTGACCTGTTTTCTTCCTATTTAAGATGTTAAGGTCTCTTCTCAACACCTTGAATCCTTCTTTTCCACCTTGGTTCAAAATTCTTGGCCTCCCTTCTTGTACTTTTTTTATCCTATCATCTTCGCTGCAAATGAAGCTGAAGCCCTGATCAAGTCGTTAATCTGTGTTATATCCTTTACATTCACATATGGAAGCAACCTATTTATTTTGGTTGTGACATCCTTCAGTCTACCACTGTCAATCTTATTGAACTCCCTATATTCATTAAATTCCTCCCTTTTCATAACTTCTGCAATCTGTTTCACAATTTCTTGATCTTCACTTAACTGGCCTATGCTTTGTCATACCTCTTGTATTTTTGTTGTTTTGACTTTCAGCTTCACTATTTGTGGTAATGACTTCCTCACAACTCTCTTCCTCTTCTACATATCCTTCTCTACAATCTTGGTTAAGATTTCCTTCAGCCTGCACAGCATTCACTACCCTACATTTTATTGCCTCAAGTTCCAATCCTGTTAACGTCGTTACTGATTTGTCAGGCATCAGGAGATTTTTTTCACTTATAGCTGAAGCTATAAATATTGAATTGTTGCTTTTTCCGCAGTATCAATTACATCACAGCACACAGAATACTGGAGGTCAATGAATGTTTTGATATGATGCATTATTCAATGCTTATAGCTTTCTTTGTTTCTTTGGCAATTGTGTATTAGTTGCAGTTTATAACAAGGCTATGATGGTGTGGTGCTTTCTGTCTTTTAAAGAGCTGAATGTCCATCCTAATAACAAAGTCACATGGCCCTGTATTCCAGCTGAGTTCCAGGTGAATGATTTTGCTTCTTACATCTAAACTGAGCCTTGAAGGTTTGCTTATAGCAGAAAAAAAAAATCTAGCAGCTGAAGTTAGCTGTTTACTGTAGCCTGCCAGCTAGCAGCAATCATGTCTAGCATGTTTATTTTTTAACAGAAACAGCAACAGATCCAACTTGATAAGTCTTTTGATAGTATATCCAAACCAACAGTACTGTTAGTATTTTGCAGTTTTGGACTGATAAGGATGTTGTTGAATTGCAACATTTTGCAGATGATGACGAGCTTGTGGTAAAATGTCACAGGCAAATTTGCTGACTATTTCAGCTTGTGAGTTTTTCCTGATTGCTATAGAAGAAACACATAGCAGTGCATTTCAGGCAAGGTCTACGGTACATATTATGCTGCTTAAAAAATTAAATAAATAAATAAAAAAGATCACTGTAGATGGTACGATGGCATAACGTTGGTGCCTCACAGCTCCAAGAACCTCAATTTGATCCTGAGCTCAGGTTGCTATACGTAAGGAGTTTCATACTGTATGTTCTCCCCATGTCTACGTGGCTTTACTCGACAGCGTTCCATGTTAGATCAGTGGTTACCAGACCATGGTCCTAGAATACCACTGCCCTGTTCTAATACATAGACGTTTAGACACATGGCTCTATGTTGAGCTAGAAGTGTGTTCATGGCAGCCTGGGCTCCTTTTATCTTCCAGAATCCAGACAGGCTAGGGGTTGTTCTTGCTGGAGTTTATGACACACAGTCAATGAGTATTTGCAAAAAATGGAACAAAGCAAGTAAAGAATAAGCATTTTGATGTTATCAATACCCGTAAGCCTTTTATTGCTGTATCAAAAATATTTTCATAACCACATATCTGCTTCCTCATATGACACTGTTGAAAATGCATACGTGTTCACCCCTTTTAATGTTCTTGCCTCCATTCCATCTCACTTCAAAACACGTATAGTCTGTTTTCCCATGACTTTGATGACCCTGAGTCCTTCCTGTTTTACTACCTACAAATCTCCTCTATCGTTTTCATTCCATTACGCTAAATCAGCCTGGTTCATCTTGACAGGGAAAATCAGCTGATTTGTTTTTCGGTTGCCACATTTTGTCATCGACAAAATGATCGTGAATACTTCAACATCTTGCAAGAAAAAATTCATATTTATATTTATTCAGCTGGCAGGTGCTTTTATCCAAAGTGATTTTACAGTTGAACTGAATGACTGAGGGTTCAGGGTCAATACCAGGAAAAGAGTCCAGAGCCTGAGCAGTCTAGCTTCTCACTGCAGCAACCAACATGGAGGGGATTTCATTCGAAATAATATAGAACGCTAATATCTTTAAGAGAAATGGGCGTTTCCTTTCATGGCATCATTTCTCAACATTACAGACACGGCCCCCTCTCATGCTATAATTCCATGCAAAAGCTTCAGAAACATTTGGAACATTTATCCCAAACATATTACAAACTTACAAAACATAACCTCTGTTAAAACAGCAGACATGTTTTTAATGAATGATTTTTTGAAGCTAATTCTGCATGTTGTACTGTTAAAGTGCTGATGACACGAACATGACTCTATGCAATTTCTTAAATAAACTATACAACATGGCAAACGTTAGATTTCTGTTATAATTACGTGAAAAGAAGCTGTTGTTACGCAAATATCCAACTTTTAATTGCACAGCGCAAGAAAACTGGGTCCGTGGCTTGCGGCCATGCTGTGACGTCAGCGGAAGAACACGCTGCGGTTCACTGGCTGTTCTACTCAATGGAAATGGCGCATGAAAATGCCGGTGAACTCTCTAGTGCTATCTCTTCAATAACCAAATACTGGTACTTTAAGCAGTGATCATGATGGCATGATTTTATCTGATTTTAAATAAATGAGATTGATTATAATGTGAATGTTCACAACTAGTACATACAAACTCTGCAGCTTCTGATTCAGCAGCTGCGTCATACTCCGCAAAAACATCAGCAAGAACCTACAATATAAATGGAAATGCAATACACTAAGCTCAAATGACTTTTGGAAAGTATAATTTCTACATTTTTTCTACATATTCTTGAAGTCGGTCATCGGGGTACTTGCTACCGTTCCCTAACAACGCATGGCAAAGGGTAAAGTGTAGTGTTGCTACGAGTACTTGCTAAAGCCTCCGGTGGAAGATCCTCGATGTGCTGATAAGACATACAGTTCTATATAACACACAAGTGTCACGATAATCACAAAACAGATGCAAATTGTTAAAATACCTAATTTTTAAGCAATCATGTATTGATCTCTTCCGAATAGAATTTATGATAGCCTACCCTCTTTACCCTTTGCCTCTCGTTGCTAGGCGGCAGTTACATGAAAGCCGCAAACTTTCACAAGCAAATACATGACTGATATCACGCCGACTTTATGATTACATTTATGATTATCATGAATGTGTACTCTATGAGCGCTCTGGAGCGAGTCACTTCCAAGATGGCCGCGCAGACCGCAGTGTTACTATTTTTAGCATCATGTCGGAGGACTCTATAGCTCTACGTACCTTTATCTTATGTCGTTTCACAACACATGTTCTGACAGGAGGACTGTCTTTGGAGGAGTTGCCTTGTCCCAGGCGACTGCTGGGTCCGGCATAGCTACTAGTAGACCCCCTCCGGAATACTGTAGGCACTGCTGATGGTAGCAGCACACGTTTGTGCTGAACTGCACACTCAAGAGATTCCTTTAAGCTGGGAAAGGTGTCAAAACAATCCAAATCAAAGTGTTCAGAGCACAGGACGGATGTTGGTGAGGGCTCCCACTTGTCATGAGTGCGCCTGACTTGCCTCACCCACTTCGCATGCAGCTCGGGATCTCTGGGAAACTTGAATAGACTTACCCCATCCTTGTGGGTTTTGGAGCAAAAGCCGGCAACACAACGCGAAGGCATAATAACTATATTATATATATATATATATATATATATAATGTATAATAATGTATAATAAAAATACTAATAATGATAAACTGAACACCTGCCGCCTTAACAACAAACTGGTAAGTTAGGAGGAAGGTTCTTTTGCTGACGTCATATAGCTCCTCCTCCTCTTTCATCTCCTGGGTGCTGCAGCCCCGTCAAATTTGCCCAAATAGCCGCGTTTTTTATCATAACTTGTAAAATAGGCGCCTTCGTGAATTAATATATGGATCATCGGGAATTACTTTTTATGTTATAAAACATCACCAAAGATGTCAAAAACGTGCCATCAGCACTTTAAACTACACAAAGTCTGAAACATGCATGATAATAAGCAAAGGGGGGGAATGAGGTCTCTGTGACTTTAACCATGGCATGGACTGATTTGAGTATCTTGGGATTTTCACACACATCAGTCTCTAGAGTTTACAAAGAATGATAAGGAAAAAAACAGTTTGATGAGAGAGGTCAGAGGAAAATGGCCTGACTGCTTTTAGCTGACAGAAAATGAATAATAACTCAATTAAGCACTATTTACAACTGTGATGGAAGCCATGGCCTAATGGTTAGAGAAACAGCTTTGGGACCAAAAGATTGCTGGTTCGATTCCCTAGACTAGCAGGATTGGCTTAAGTGCCCTTGAGCAAGGCGCCTAACCCTCAACCGTTTAGGCAAGAGTGGTGGTGTACCTTGTGTCTGATTAGCCAAAGAAAAACTGATGATGTGATTATCAGTTTGGGCATTGAACCCGACCAACTGAACTGAACAACCGTGGTGAGCAGATAAGCATCTCAGAATGCACACCATGCTGAAACTTGAGGTGGATGGGCTACAACAGCAGAAGACCACATTGGGTTCCAGTCCTGTCAGTAATGAACAGGAATCTGAGGCTACAGTGGGCACAGGATCACTTGTACTGGACAGTTTATAATTGGTCTTTTCAGTCTCCAACTGTTTGGCATATTGTACAATCTGAGAGGCTTTTCTCCTCAAAGTCAGTGAGATGATATTTCCTCCATTCTGATGTTTGATGTGAACATTAACTGAAGCTCTTGACCTGTATTTGCATGATTTTATGCATTGTGCTACTGCCACATGATTGGCTGATTGGATAATTGCATGAATGAGCAGGTGTACAGATGTTCCTTTGAGTGTATATACACTACCGTTCAAAAGTTTGGGGTCACTTTGAAATGTCCTTATTTTTGAAAGAAAAGCACTGTTCTTTTCAATGAAGATCACTTTAAACTAATCAGAAATCCACTCTATGCATTGCTAATGTGGTAAATGACTATTCTAGCTGCAAATGTCTGGTTTTTGGTGCAATATCTCCATAGGTGTATAGAGGCCCATTTCCAGCAACTCTCACTCCAGTGTTCTAATGGTACAATGTGTTTGCTCATTGCCTCAGAAGGCTAATGGATGATTAGAAAACCCTTGTACAATCATGTTAGCACAGCTGAAAACAGTTGAGCTCTTTAGAGAAGCTATAAAACTGACCTTCCTTTGAGCAGATTGAGTTTCTGGAGCATCACATTTGTGGGGTCGATTAAATGCTCAAAATGGCCAGAAAAATGTTTTGACTATATTTTCTATTCATTTTACAACTTATGGTGGGAAATAAAAGTGTGACTTTCCATGGAAAACACAAAATTGTCTGGGTGACCCCAAACTTTTGAACGGTAGTGTATTAGAAAGAAGATACTACATGAGTCAATAACTTTAATTTGTACTAATACAGTAAAATACTTGTGCGTGATTTTAAGAGAGATATATCTACCTGTGCGTGTGTGTGTGTGTGCATGTGTGTGTGTGTGAGTGTTTGTGTGCACGCACATGCTGGCGTGCATCCGTGTGCACGTGTGCATATGAGTGTGTGTGTGCGTGCTCATGTGGGGACATTTGGCTGACTCCCATGATGAGAATTGCTTTTTTGCAGTTTTTTATTTAAAAAAAAAAAAGCCAAAAGGTTTCGTTTTGAAACCTTACTGAGGTTAAGGTTAGGATTACAGTTAGGTGTAGCATAGAATTAATTAGCAGCATTAATAATATCAGTGAAAAGTCCTTGTAAGTATACAAGTAACAAGTGTGTGTGTGTGTGTGTGTGTGTGTGTGTGTGTGCGCGCGTGCGTGCGTATGGTCAGGAAAGACAGACAACAGAGAGGAACTATATGACAAAGACATCCTTGGGGAAAACAAGAGTAAAACAAACTGAAACAAAGGAGGATGTAAGGAAGACACATCAAACAGACTAAGTTTATGAACTGCATCCTGACAATAAAGTCCTCAGGGACTCACCTTGTTCAAATAACCAACTTTCAAAAGCAATAGCATGTCAACAACAAGGCTTTGGAATGTGCTATCATGGTAGAGTGACTTGTGAGAGTTAGAAATAATGCTTTATTATCTCCAAGTGTTATAACTACTGAATGTTTTGTATTAATTCTCCTGCAGGTGTCCAATTGACTACAGATCAACCAGTGGCCTGAGAAAATGTAGCTCGCATTATAGAGTTCTGCTTAGTATTACTGACAGTCTCACACCAATGGGCAATTTAGATTAGCCAGTTGGCCTAATCTGTATGTCTTTGGACTGTGAGAGTAAACTGAGGCAGGCACAGGGAGAACATGCAAACTCCACACAGAAAGGGCCCAGTCAGCCGCAAGATTTGAACCCAGAACCTTCTGGCTATAAGGCGACAGTGCTAACCACTAGCCCCTTTGTGCCAGTGAAGAGAAATTGTAATGCTGCACATTCATACAAAAACATTCTGCACAATTGTGTGCTTCCCAGTTTGGGGCAACGGTTTGGGGAAAAACCACATATGGGTGTGATGGTTAGGTGTCCACAAACCTTTGGCCATAGTGTAGTGCTTCTGCATCATTTATTGCTCAGTAATTTATAAGGGATGGCATGGTGGTGTAGTGGTTAGCACTGTCGCCTCACAGCAAGAAGGTCCTGGGTTCAAGCCCAGCAGTCGGCGGAGGCCTTTCTGTGTGGAGTTTGCATGTTCTCCCCGTGTCCGCGTGGGTTTCCTCTGGGTGCTCCGGTTTCCCACACAGTCCAAAGACATGCAGGTTGGGGGCATCGTGGCTCAGGTGCATAGGGCGCCGTGCCGTGGATCCGGGGACCCGGGTTCGGTTTCGGCCCGGGGTCATTTCCCGGTCCCTCCCCGTCTCTCTCTCCCGTTCATTTCCTGTCTCTACACTGCCCTATCCAATAGAGGTGAAAAAGCCCCCAAAAAATCTTTAAAAAATAAAAAGACATGCAAGTTAGGCTAATTGGTGGCTCTAAATTGACCGTAGGTGTGAATGGTTGTCTGTCTCTATGTGTCAGCCCTGCGATGACCTGGCGACTTGTCCAGGGTGTACCCCGCCTCTCGCCCAGTCAGCTGGGATAGGCTCCAGCTTGCCTGCGACCCTGTAGAACAGGATAAGCGGCTAGAGATAATGGATGGATGGATAATTTATAAGGTTTGTAATCATCTCATCTCATTATCTCTAGCCACTTTATCCTTCTACAGGGTCACAGGCAAGCTGGAGCCTATCCCAGCTGACTACGGGCGAAAGGCGGGGTACACCCTGGACAAGTCGCCAGGTCATCACAGGGCTGACACATAGACACAGACAACCATTCACACTCACATTCACACCTACGGTCAATTTAGAGTCACCAGTTAACCTAACCTGCATGTCTTTGGACTGTGGGGGAAACCGGAGCACCCGGAGGAAACCCACGCGGACACGGGGAGAACATGCAAACTCCGCACAGAAAGGCCCTCGCCGGCCCCGGGGCTCAAACCCGGACCTTCTTGCTGTGAGACGACAGCGCTAACCACTACACCACCGTGCTGCCCGGTTTGTAATCATGTCCTTTTAAAAAAAAAAAAGTTATGCATATAATCTTGTAGCAGTTCTCTGTGGTGGGAAAATGAGGAACTGGGAGGCAGGCTTCAGAACAGGTGTGTTTATTCTTGAGTTTCACTTTTCAGTGATCTAGCACGCACACTACACACAGACATAGGTGGGGTGACACAGCTCTCTCTCTCTCCTCTCTCTCTCACATTACTGGCTATCCCTGAAAGACACACAGAGACACACATTAATAGCAGCCAGTCATTAGACACAAGTGCAACTCATCACATGTTACCTACTGGGTCAACCTGACACCTCACTGTGCACGGCCACATCCTTGCTGCTACAAATCTCCTAAAGGCAGGGTAGATAATTTATTTTACAAGCATTTTTGTTATCTCATCTCATTATCTCTAGCCGCTTTATCCTTCTACAGGGTCGCAGGCAAGCTGGAGCCTATCCCAGCTGACTACGGGCAAAAGGCGGGGTACACCCTGGACAAGTCGGCAGGTCATCACAGGGCTGACACATAGACACAGACAACCATTCACACTCACATTCACGGTCAATTTAGAGTCACCAGTTAGCCTAACCTGCATGTCTTTGGACTGTGGGGGAAACCGGAGCACCCGGAGGAAACCCACGTGGACACGGGGAGAACATGCAAACTCCACACAGAAAGGCCCTCGCCGGCCACGGGGCTCGAACCTGGACCTTCTTGCTGTGAGGCGACAGCGCTAACCACTACACCACCGTGCCGCCCCCATTTTTGTTATATTTCTTGAAATTCTTTTTATATCTGACAGCAATGAATAAACTAAATGCTCTGACAATAAAAAGAAAAGCCTGTCATCTGTGGCAGTTGCAGGGTTGTTAAAATCCCTTCCAATCATTTCATTCGATTAGAATGAAATGACTAGATGGCCAACCTACCTGCGTGTGCAGTCTACCCATGCATTCAGTGCGCATAATTGGAGGCTTCCACAAGGCAAGACGGACATATTGCTAAAGCTAGTGAGCCAGTCAACAGCTGTGTGTATTAAGAATAGCCATCTTTGTTGTTTACATTCATCATTATAATATTAGATGTTTCCTTACATGTGAATGAGTTGGATAGGACAATGACACACTACGCCGCCCCCCATGCGCGCTCATGGATAATCAGGCAGTAATCAGGCAGTGCATGTTCATGTGTTTTGGAGGATTGGCTTTAGAGGGAGTTCAGAATGGAGGGGTGGAATTTTTTGCCTGGTCAAAATCTAGCTTACTTTTGTTGGTTTCTTCAAATTTACCTACTGTACCATTCATCTTTGAGCTCTCCCTAAGCAAGTAATCCAAAATAACTAAATCAAAATACACAGTTTACATTTTCTGCAGGTGGCACGGTGGTGTAGTGGTTAGCACTGTCGCCTCACAGCAAGAACGTCCTGGGTTTGCGGCCGGCGAGGAGTGTGGAGTTTGCATGTTCTTCCTGCGTCTGTGTGGGTTTCCTCCCACAGTTAAAGATATGCAGGTTAGGTTAATTGGTGGCTCTAAATTGACCATGAGTGTGAATGGTTGTTTGTGTCTCTGTGTGTGTCAGCCCTGTGATGAGCTGGTGACTTGTCCAGGTTGTACCCTACCTCTCGCCCATGATCAGCTGGGATAGGCTCCAGCTTGCCCCCTGCGACCCCCCACGGGATAAGCGGTAACCGATAAAACAAACAAAGTCTGCTTACATCATAAACATCTTGTGCTGACATTGTGGTAAATCTTGATGTTATGATGTTGATTACCTAACCATTGTAGATAAGTTTCATTATAGATTAATTTTCATTCATCTACAGTATTTATGAATTAAAAAAGTATCTTGCTCAAACAGTTCAGTCACTATTACAATGCCTTCTTAGAAATACACTGCCCAGCCACAAAAAAAAAAAGTCGGCATTTGGATTGAAATGAGCAAATATATAAGAGCTCTTGATTGGATAATTACTGCAGTGATTAATGTGTTTCAGCTGGCAACAATACTTTTAACCCTAACTGATGCAGTGAGTAGCTTCTCATTTCTTAGGCCCTGTCCACACGGCAACGGATTCAGGTGAATCCGATAAAATTGTTTATCGTTTCGGCCTGGCGTTCACACAGCACAGGCGTTTTGGGTGCCCCAAAACGATATTTTTTGAGAACGGTTTCCAGAGTGGAAAAATCTGGCAATGGCGCCATTGCGAAGTCGTCTGGATGAGTAGAACGGATTTGTTTACGATGACATCACAACCACATGACTAGAACAAGCAGCACTCACTCATTCACGCCGGGTAGAAGAAGGGGTTTATGCGCATGCGTCCGACTTCTTCTATTGTTCTGAGTCTCCGATAGGACCGTCTTACAGCGCACGTAGAGGTGTGCCTTGTGTATTGCATCGTTTTCAGCAAGCGTTGCGTTGCCATATGTACCTGATATTTTACTGATCCGTTGCCCATGTGGACGCGATATTTTTTTTACCCGCTAAAAAAAAAATCTCATTGCCGTTGTTGTGTGGATGTAGCCTTAAACAAACATGTCGGAAGATGTATCCCGTGCTCGTGGAAAATATGTTACTATGTTTCAGAAGGGTCAAATTATTGGCCTGCATCAGGCAAAGAAAACAACTAAAGAGATTGCTGAAAGTACTGGAATTGGGTTAAGAACTGTTCAACGCATTATTAAAACCTGGAAGGATAGTGCTGAACCATCAACTTTGTGTAAAAAGATCCTGACTGACTGTGATCAGAGATCACTTAAATGTTTGGTGAAGTTGAATCCTAAAAAAAAAATCGACAGTAGATCTCAGGGCTGTGTTTAATAGTGAAATTCAGAGCCTTTCCACACTCACAATGTGATGAAACCTTGCAGGATTGGGACTAAACAGTTGTGTGGCCATAAGAAAACCAGTTGTTAGTGAGACTAAACAGGCAAAAAGGCTTCAATTTGCTAGGGAGCATAAAGATTGGACTCTGGAGCAATGGAAAAAGGTTATATGGTTTGATGAGTCCAGACTTACCCTATTCCAGAGTGATGGGTGTGTCAAGCAAAGCACATGAAGTGATGCACCCATCCTGCATAGTGGCCACTGTACAAGCCTCTGGAGGCAGTGTTATGATCTGGGGTTGCTTCAGCTGGTTGTCAAGGCTCAGCAACGTAATGGGGCAATAAAACGACGTCATGAATGGCCAGGTTATCACATCAATGTATTTTTTCTTCCCTTGGCACGGGCATAAAACTAGGGCTCAGACTGTGAAAGATTCAAGATTGCTTTATTGTCATTGTGTAAGATACACAACAAAATTCAGTGCACTGCCTTACAAAACAGTCCTCAGATATAGACAAAAAAGTTTAAGATTTACATAAAAGATACAAGATTTACAAACATTAAAGATGTACAGACATCAGGGTTTACAAGTTTAGGCCCTGTCCACACGGCAACGGATTCAGGTGAATCTGATAAAATTGTTTATCGTTTCGGCCTGGCTTCCACACGGCACCGGCGTTTTGGGTGCCCCAAAACGAAATCTTTTGAGAACGGGTTACAGAGTGGAAAAATCTGGCAACGGCGCTGTTGCGAAGTCGTCTGGATGAGTAGAACGGATTTGTTTACGATGATGTCACAACCACATGACTGTCAGTGCTTCACGCCGGGTAGAAGTGTAACGAACTCGATGCGAGTTGTCAACAAATCCTATAACTTGGTTCATGAAACGCGCTTACAAAATATTTTCACTGCTTTCCAAAAACAAAAACAATCCCGCGAGCAAAAATAGGGAAAAAAAGGAGCGATCTCACCTCTTCAGATGTTGGTTTAAGTCCGACAATACATTCCTCAAAAAGGGCGTAGAAGAACAAAGTAATCCATCAACGTGTAGCATTCAATTTATTCCGGACCATTAAAGAATTCTGGAGGATATCAGAATGTTGGCGTACTGGCTTCCATCTACCCCCATTCATTCCTCTTTCTGCGTCTTTCGTTTTACGCTACTGATTAATAATCAAAACTTTATGTGGCTGATGCTACAGAAGAAGGGGTTTATGCGCATGCGTCTACTTCTTCTATTGTTCTGGTGTCTCCGATGGGACCGTCTTACAGCGCACGTAGAGGTGTGGCATGTGTATTGCATCGTTTTCAGCAAGCATTGTGTCGCCATATGTGCCTGATATTTTACTGATCCGTTGCCCATGTGGACGTGATATTTTAAAAAAAAATCTCGTTGCCATTGTCATGTGTATGTAGCCTTAGAAGATATAGACGATTTACAAACATGAATAATTTACAAATGTACAGGCATTCACATAACATGCACTCAGCACTTGTAAAGGATATTGCACTGGTAATAGATATTGTGGTAACAGATATTGCACTTGATAACAGATAAATAACCATAAGTATGAATATTGCCCAAGATGTGGGTAGATTGACACATTATTAATTGTGGTGTGTGTGACTTCAGAGCAGAGTTCAGTGTGGTGAGTTTAGAAACTGTTTTTGAATCTTGTGGTGCATGCTTTGATTGTTCTGTAATGTTTGCCTGAGGGCAGACATTTGAACAGCTGATGGGCAGGGTGGGATGAGTCCTTTAGGATGCAGTGTGTTTTTTGCAGGCAGCAGGACGTGTATATGTCCTCAAGAGCAGGCAACTGCTTGTTGTTGTTGTTTTTCCTGCAGTCTTTGAGTCTTTGCAGTGCCTTCTTATCTGCTGCAGAGCTGTTACCATACCATATCAGGATGCCATTTGTAGGACACTCTCAGTAGTACAGCAGTAGAAGGACATCAGCAGCTGTTGGGACAGGTTTATTTTCCTGAGAGTTATCAGGAAATATAGTCTTTGGTATGCTTTTTTAATGGTAAAAGGTAGTGTGTGTTGTATGTCCATGTAAGGTCCTCTGGTACTGTATGTGTGTACCCAGGACTCTGAAACTAGAACTCTCTCCATTTCCTTTCCATTTATGTTCAGTAGCAGATGAACATCCTGATGTCTTCTGAAATCAACTATCAGCTCCTTGGTCTTCTTGGTATTGAGAGCTACAGTAAGTTGTTCTCAGCACACCAGTCTATCAGCCTCTGAACCTCCTCTTTGTAGGCAGACTCATCTTCAGTGATTAGTCCCACCACTGTTGTGTTGTCTGCAAACTTTATGATGGTGTTTGTGCTGTGCAATGGTATGCAGTCATGCGTGTACAGACGGTACAGGAAAGGGCTCAAAACACAGCCCTCTGCTGAGTGAGAGTGGAGGAGTAGTGAGGGCCCATCCTGACCAATTGTGGTCGGCTACTTAAAAAGTCCAGTATCCACAGGCAGATGTTATGATTGAGGCCAAGGTCAGACATCTTGTGAACCAGTCTGCTGGGGATGATTGTGCTAAATGCAGAGCTGTAATCCACAAACAATAATCGTGCATATGCTCCTTGTTGGTCCAGGTGGTGCAGTACAGTGTGGAGGGCAATGGAGATGGCCTCATCCACGGATCTGTTGGTTCTGTATGCGAACTCGTGAGGGTGCAGAGTAGGTGGGAGAGCATCCTTGATGTATTTGAGTACCAGTCTCTCCATGCACTTCATGAGTATAGGTATCAGAGCTACTGGCCTGTTGTCAGTGAGGCAGGTTATTATGGACTGCTTGAGAACTGGCACTATGATAGATATCTTCAGGCAGGTGGGGACAGTGCACTGTGATAGGGAAAGGTTGAAGATATTTGTAAATACCTCAGTTAATTCCAGAGCACAGTCTCTGAGGACCCGTCCTGGGACACCGTCCGGGCCAGCTGCTTTCTGTATGTTTGTTATGGAGTGTGCATGTGACATCTGTAGACTGGATGCCACAGGCACCTCGTGTCTGTGGCTGGAGCACATGATAGTCCTTGTGCTGTCCCTCTCATAATGACCAAAGAAGTGGTTGAGTTACTCTGCCAGTGAGGCACTGCTGCTGCTGGTGGTGGCGATGTTGGTGGCGTTGTGATGTGGCATATACCTTGGCATGACTGACGGGGATCCGAGTTATCAAAGTGGCCCTCAATTCTCCTTCTGTAGGCTGCTTTGGCATCTCTGATCCTGCTTCTCAGTTCTGACCTGGCAACACTGTATTGCTGTGTGTCCCCGGCCTTGAAAGCCCTGTTGCGGGCCTTTAGCAGTAGTCAGACGTCTTTTGTGATCCATGGCTTGTCATTGGGGAAGACATAAATTTTTGTAGTAGTGAATGTCATTATCCTCAAATATGGTCCAGTCGGTCTGACTGAAGCAGTCCTGAAGCCCCACTCAGCCACACTTGTATAACTTTAGTTGTTGGTTTAACTGTGTTGATAATGGGTCTGTGTGCTGGAGTTAAGAACAGGGGGATGCGGTCAGACTGGCCCAGGTTTGGAAGAGGAGATGCCTTAAACCTGTGCTTAATGTTGCTAGAAACATGTTCTAGACTGTTTTTTCTTCTTGTGGGGCACTGGACATACTGATGGAATTTTGGTAGGACAGTCTTTAGGTTAGCATGGTTAAAATCGCCTGCTATTACAAACACTCCGTTAGGATGCGCATTCTGTTTGTTAATAGCATCTAACAGCTAGCTTAATGCAGCTGCAGTGTTAGCGTCAGGAGGTATGTACCGTATACAGCAGTGATGATGATTACTGTGAATCCTCTCGGTGGATAGAAGAGATGAAAGAGTGGTTCAGGAAGCATGAGGAATCATTTTCACACATGAATTGGCCACCACAGAGTCTCGACCTTAACCCCATTGAGAATCTTTGGGATGTGCTGGAGAAGACTTTACACAGTGGTTCAACTCTCCCATCCTCAACACAAGATCTCGGTGAAAAAATAATGCAACTCTGGGCTGAAATAAATGTTGTGACATTGCATAAGGTTGTTGAAACAATGCCACAGTGAATGCATGCTGTAATCAAAACTAAAGGCGGTCCAATCAAATGAGTGCGCAACTTTTTTTTTTTGTATATACACTTTGGAAATACATTATTTATGGAAGTTTTTTGGGCTCACAATTCAAATGGCAATACATAACATCCTAACTGAAGACCCACCTTGAGATGACTGACAGATTGCGTTCCCAATTGAATCTTGACACCAGAAGAGCGTGGAAACATGCAGTGCAATAGACTGTGGTGCTGTTTCGCTTTTTATGAATTACCATTAGAATAAAGAGGCCAAAAAACCTTGGCGATATGGAATGCAAATTACTGAACTTTTATTTTAATTTTTAATTAAAACAATTCAAGCTGGGTGGCACGGTGGTGTAGTGGTTATCGCTGTTGCCTCACAGCAAGAAGGTCTGGGTTCAAGCCCCGTGGCCGGTGAGGGCCTTTCTGTGCAGAGTTTGCATGTTCTCCCCATGTCCGCATGGGTTTCCTCCGGGTGCTCCGGTTTCCCCCACAGTCCAAAGACATGCAGGTTAGGCTAATTGGTGGCTCTAAATTGACCGTAGGTGTGAATGTGAGTGTGAATGGTTGTCTGTGTCTATGTGTCGGCCCTGTGATGACCTGGCGACTTGTCCAGGGTGTACCCCGCCTTTCACCCGTAGTCAGCTGGGATAGGCTCCAGCTTGCCTGCGACCCTGTAGGACAGGATAAAGTGGCTAGAGATAATGAGATGAGATGAGACAATTCAAACTGAGTTGAGGATTGCATTGCCATTTTGCATATTGAATCACCAAGTGCAAAATGCATTGCCATTTGAATAATAAGTCCAAAAAACTTCCATAATTATTTTCTGGGGCATTTTTGTGGAACAAACAAAAATAACTTGTACTGAAATTGGAACAAAATAAATTATAAAATAGTCTAAATATCTTTATTAATATTTCTGCATAAAACAGTTATATACATATGTAGGAAATTAGTTTATATTAAATACACATTTAAATACAACTTACATCATACTATATAATACAATGTTTAAATTAGTACTGCATTATCTTAATATACTGTACAGACATGATCAAAAATATACAGTAAATAACATATATAATTCAAAATCATAAAGTATGCCATAATTAAATACTTTACAATCAAATGTAAATCCACATCCCGTTACATACGGTTTTATAACAACATACAGTACATACACACATTTCTACTTTCTGTGCTGAGACCCCTGTTGAAAAACTGTATGGAAAGCTTCATTGATAAATATTTCTTATTTTTCTGCTTTCTCCAACCTTTTCTTGTCTAAAAACAATGAAAGTACAGCTAGTGACCTCTAGTGTATTATAATATTAAAACAAAGTTCAGCTTGAACCATATTTAGCTTCGAAAACGATGAAAATAATTTTTGCTTGTGGTGAAGAATTGCAAGCTTTCTAATCCTTTCTTTTCCCTGAACATTTGGCATTGTATTTTATCTACACTGTTGCGCAGATACTGAAATACAGGTACTAAAACAGAAAATTCAATATCATAGAAATACATAGGAAATGTAAATGTTGAGCTCTTCTCCACTGGTGTTGTGTCCTGGGTTGTATCTTGAGAGCAGAGGGAGCAGGACCGACCCAGCAGGTAAAGACTGCGTCTCTATGCAAAATGGCGCATGCAGGAACAATCCATCGTAACTGTGTGGGCATTTCAGCCATAGAAAATTGAAGGTGCATACAGTCTGTTTCAAACCAGTCCTTTGTGTTCTTCAAGCATGAACAACCTAAGGAAAAGTGGGAAATTATTTAATGCTGTGAAAGTAATTACTTATTTATTATTTTCATTCCTTTAACATGATGTACTACCGCGTGGGTTTCCTCCGGGTGCTCCGGTTTCCCCCACAGTCCAAAGACATGCAGGTTAGGTTAACTGGTGACTCTAAATTGACCGTAGGTGTGAATGTGAGTGTGAATGGTTGTCTGTGTCTATGTGTCAGCCCTGTGATGACCTGGCGACTTGTCCAGGGTGTACCCCGCCTTTCGCCCGTAGTCAGCTGGGATAGGCTCCAGCTTGCCTGCGACCCTGTAGAACAGGATAAAGCGGCTAGAGATAATGAGATGATGTACTACTAGTACAAAATTATTTATGGGTTCTGAACTCAGTGCCTTGTAGTTTAAAGAGGTACTGCTCAACTGAACGTGTCTTGTGATCTGGAAACTAAATGATATGACTGTACTATGATGAAACGTGTCAACACATCATTGTTGGTGTTAATACTGACAAAATTACCATTTTTATTTAAAAAAAAACATTTTATGGGTTAAAAATGATTCAAAACACCATTTACTGGTTAAAATCATCGTGAACCTTACAAGGCCAATGCTGATGGAGAGTTGACCGTTTGATACTTTTTGATGTCATGAAATTTTTATATACATATATTTAAAAAAAAGAATGTTAATGCGGTGGCACGGTGGTGTAGTGGCTAGCGCTGTTGCCTCACAGCAAGAAGGTCCAGGTTTGAGCCCCATGGCTGGCGAGGGCCTTTCTGTGTGGAGTTTGCATGTTCTCCCCGTGTCCACATGGGTTTCCTCCGGGTGCTCCGGTTTCCCCCAAAGTCCAAAGACATGCAGGTTAGGTTAACTGGTGACTCTAAATTGACCGTAGGTGTGAATGTGAGTGTGAATGGTTGTCTGTGTCTATGTGTCAGCCCTGTGATGACCTGGCGACTTGTCCAGGGTGTACCCCGCCTTTCGCCCGTAGTCAGCTGGGATAGGCTCCAGCTTGCCTGCGACCCTGTAGAACAGGATAAAGCGGCTACAGATAATGAGATGAGATGAGAATGTTAATGCCAGGCAGCATGGTGGTGCAGTAGTTAGTACTGTTGCATCACAGCAAGAAGGTTCTGGGTTCGAACCTTGTGGCCAACTAGGGTCTTTCTGTGCAGAGTTTACATGTGCTCCCCGTGTGCCTCCACAACAAGTGATTTATTTATATTTAGACGTTTAAACTAATGTCTATACCAGTGCATCTCAAACTTTTTTTATTCTAACGCCCCGTTTGTGGAGAGGATCACTCCAGCCCCAACCTTTCTTCACAGCTACTGTATACAAGAGATGTGGCCCTGTTCTGATGACAGTACAGCTAACTCCTTTGGGTGTGAGGGATGGCTACGAACTATAAATGGTTGGCACATAATTCATTTTAATAATGGTTCATAACACCTACTATTTTTAAGATTTATTACCAAGTAGAGATACAGCTTCTGATATTTTTATGTAACCACCAGTTTGCTGTTCTGTATTATTTGCATACCCCAGAGTAACAAAATTAACTGTACCTTGTTTTTACTAGGTCCAAATATCACACCGTGTACAGCTCTGAGGATCTGCACAAGACAGAATATAACCAGAAGTCCATTGACCGCCATGATGGTAGAGAAGAGACCAATGTTCCACACAACGACATCACGAGGCTCCTCACAGGCAGAGGCCCATCTCTTTGGCTCATACAGGTAACTTTTTTCACTAAAAAAAAAAGATAGAATAAAAAAAATCCACACAAACATGAATGTAAACTCTTGCATTTCTCTCTCTCTCTTTGTCACACACACTTACACAGCTCACACCTATGTCACAGTCACATGCTTGGCCAAGTTGCATGTCATAACATGAGAAGGGGAAGTGCTAAACCATTTCCACTTTAGCTCAAAAAGTATGGGAAAAAATTCTAACATCAAGGTCCACTATGAACCCTTAGCTCTTTTGGTAAAAATAACCTTCCCCTTTAAAATTCTGATCATATCAAATATGCAAAGTATAAAAATATAACCATTTCAAATAATCAGTTTTGTGTAACTTCCAGTATATTAGAATAGAAGGAGACGTATAGAGACTTACTCCAGATTCATAAGTCTCAGGGGTCTGTCCCATTTCAAACCCTCAGTTCCATTGTGCAGACAGTGTGGTCCTCTTGTTAGTCCCAGACAGTTGAACTGGAAACAGAGGACGGCTACAGCTACAGCCACACACAAGTAGACGATCCGACATAGCATCTGGGAAAATGAAGCTGCCAAGTCAGCAATTTGTCTTGAAATGATGCACTAAGTGATTCCTGCTTATACAAGGAACAGAGCCAGTCAATATTCCCGATTTCTATACTGCAGTTTGTCAGTGTACCACTGAAGTCATTCACGGATTCTAAATTTTACATGCTGGCAGAGTGAAAGAAATTTAATTAAATGAGTCCAATTAAAAAATGTTCCCCCAACCAAAAAAAAACAACAACAATTTATGCAATCAACTCACATCAGCTCGGAACTGACAGCATCCTTTTTTAGCATCATGTGATGCAAAACCACGAACAGCCACAAGCACCTGACAAAAATAAACACACACAGAGACACATGCAGTCTGGTTTAAAAAAGAGGGCTGATCATTCCGAGACAGCGCTACAACATGACAAATAGACCACTAGGCACACAAACTACCACACAGATGAATGTCTGCTCAGCATGTGATGCTATAAGAATAAGAATGGCTAAATGCTCTTTCACTGTGGATATAAAGCTACCATTCCTATTCTGAGATGCAGTAGTGTAGCTTTTAAGGTTCCACAAAAGCTTAAAAAGCTGTTGAACTTAAGATTAAACAATGCATCCTTTTAAAATCATAACTGTTTGACACTTACGACAAATCCGGAAGCCCATATTCCTGTACACCATGTGGCCTCTGGAGTGACGTGATTTTCAAACAGGTATTTATGAGAGAGTCCAGGGAAAAGCAGAAGCAGATTGGCCAGTGTGCTCACTACTGCCAGTAGAACCATGACCACAGGAAGATACTTCGAACCACAGATGGAGCACATCTTTATAATGCAGTGAACCTGAATGCACATGAAAATACCATGAAACCTTAACTACATTCCAAAACTGTACAATTTTCATCCGAGATAAAGACTTGCACAAATATCCCAGATTTTCCAAATATATGCATTCACTGAAATATCGTATGTCTCACACACATGCATGTTTTAGTGATGAGGCAGAAACCCCTTTGAATAAGATACAGTGGATGTGTTGGGTTGAGAATTGCATTTTTGCGCTTAAAAACACACACACACACATACACACACACACATATATATATATGTATGTATGTATGTATGTATGTATGTGTGTGTATGTATGTATGTGTGTATATATATATATATATATATATATATATATATACACACACATACACACATTATATATATGAAATGTGTGTATATTTTATATATATATATATATATATATATATATATATATATATATATATATATACACACATAATATATATGAAATGTGTGTATATTTTATATATATATATATATATATATATATATATATATATATATATATATATAAAATGTGTGTGTGCATATTGTGTGTGTATATATATATATATGTAGAATAGAAACATTTCACTCTGACACCCAACTTTTGAACATTATTAAAAATTTATTCTCGACAAATGTTTCAGCCTTCTTCAGTGTCATAAAAAACTACATAGTGCTATGGGCGTGGTCTTATATATACAAGATTTAATAATTAAATATTATTAAAAAGAATGCGATTTTTAGATTTATATTCTTTTCGCTTATTTAACCAATAAGGGGCTAAAGTAAACAATTGCGACATCCAGTACGCTTCCCTATTTAGAAGCACATTGTCTAAACTATCTTGAGCAGCGTTAACTATTGTTTCTATACAAATGAATTCAAAATCATTCAAATTATGGGGAGACTGATTAAAATGTTTGGCTACTTCACATGTTTTTTTGTTGTTTTTCATACTAGATTTATGGTTACGAAAACGTACTTTAAACTCTGTAGTACAAGAGCCAACATATTGGAGATTACATTTACGGCAAAACAATAGTTAAAACAATAGTTAACGCTGCTCAAGATAGTTTAGACAACGTGCTTCTAAATAGGGAAGCATACTGGATGTCGCAATTGTTTACTTTAGCCCCTTATGGGTTAAATAAGCGAAAAGAATATAAATCTAAAAATCGCATTCTTTTTAATAATATTTAATTATTAAATTTTGTAATTAATAGTTTATTTCCGTCTTTTATTTTGAAGTGTATAGAATTCACAATTTTGTATATATAAGACCACGCCCATAGCACTATGTCGTTTTTTTATGACACTGAAGAAGGCCGAAGCGTTTGTCGAGAATACATTTTTAATAATGTTCAAAAGTTGGGTGTCAGAGTGAAATGTTTCTATTCTACATTATTTATATCTACACTGCTGGGACCCGTGGTATCCTCTGGATCCTTTTGGACAGACTGGTTGTTGGCTGACAGAGACTTTTTACTCAACATGCTTTTCTGAAATTTTTTCTCTTTTGCATTTAACGATTCATTCCAATTCCACTGAAAGATGCCCCGCCTACCTTTACATTGATAATCTAATCTACTTTTTGGAAGAAAAAAGTATTGTAAAATTTGAAACTTTTCGATGTAAAACAAGTTTACACTTTGATTATCAACATCATTCATATCAGTCTGTTTCATCACTCGAAGTAAAATTCACCCGCATCATGGCCAGTAAGGTTTTAGACATCTTTAGGCAGAATGACTGCATTTACTGCTGCGTTTGTTCAACTGGCTTCTTGCACAACAATCTGTGCAGGCAGATTATTAGGTTAGAAAGCAACCTAAATAAAAACATCTCCATGTTATTTTACGAAAACGTGTTTTTGTTTTCTTGAAGTCGAGAAGTATATTACTGGGAGAAAAACTCAGTTTTGGTCAAAACTGAATTTTTCATTATTATTGGCTGTTTAGCAGAATTCAGATGCAGTGACAGTCATAAGGTTTTCTCAGACCAACACATGTAGTTTCATCATATATATTTCTAGCACAGAGCTAGTTATAATTTTTACCCCAACACATTGCACCTGGAGCATGCATAATTGTTAACAAATTAAATTAAAGTGTGCTTAAAAAAACGATTAAACACTTAATGCAATGCCAAGACCACACAAGAAGTGACTATGAAGGATTTAAAGAGCAGTGAATAAGAGAAAAGGAAATCTTTACCTGTACTAGAGAACCAGAGGACTAGCAGTATGTCAAGTGGTGTAGAGAGCAAGTGTTGTATTTGGATCAACAGGAGTGTGTGAGCAATCCAGAGAGACAGAGGTGCCCTAAGTATCTCAGGATGAGGAACCACAGGGTGCGTTGTCATGTACAGCTGATTCCTTCCTTCCTCTCGTGGATTGACACACACATACATATATGGTCAAAATCAGGTTTGTTTAGAGTTTAGACTGAAATACACACCATAATAATCTATACAGGCTATAGAATGCTGGAGCGTTACAATTTCCCTTCAGTGGAGCTCAAGATCCCAAACATGTTCCAGCATGACATTGTCACATGTACAAAGAGCGCTCCATAAAGACATAGTTCACCAAGGTTGGAATGGAAGAACTGGAATTGCCTGCACGGAGCCCTGGCCTCAACCCCACTGAATTGGATGAAATGGAACAGTGACTGAACCCCAGACCTCTTCATCCACCTGACCTCACTAATGCTCTTGTGGCTTGATGGGCAAATCTCCACAGCTACACTCCAAAATATCTTGGAAAGCCTTCCCAGAAGAGTGGAGATTATTATAACGGCAAAGAAGGGACTAAATCTGGAACAGTATGTTAAACACATGCATATATAATTGTTTTGTTACATTCTTCATTTCGTTTGAGAAACTTCGCAAGCATAGAAAAAACATTTTTGATATTGTATCATTTTTGTTAAGAAAAATTGCCTGGGATATTTTGAGCCAAACAAAAATTAAATGTATTCAGCTGACATCTCCTTCTGCACAAACTGGAAAATAAATGACAGCTTTGCCATCATTAACATTTTGCTATCATTAGCATTTTTCTTGTTACTTCATATGTTTGTGGGCGATAATGCAAGGCTATTGTGACTCTGGTTTTGCTCACTAAAGGCCACGGAGAACACAAGGTCTTGTGATGCTGCGTGGTTTTATGTGCGACTCAGTATCGTGTGTCTGTGATTCAGCAATAGATGTGGCAAGATGGTTTCCAAATTTCATATATTGGTAACATATTTGTAGATTTTATATCAGTAATAGTTATGATTATATTAAAATTATTATATCATTTTTGGGCGGCACGGTGGTGTAGTGGTTATCGCTGTTGCCTCACAGCAAGAAGGTCCTGGGTTCGAGCCCTGTGGCCGGCGAGGGCCTTTCTGTGTGGAGTTTGCATGTTCTCCTCGTGTCCGCGTGGGTTTCCTCCGGGTGCTCCGGTTTCCCCCACAGTCCAAAGACATGCAGGTTAGGTTAACTGGTGACTCTAAATTGACCGTAGGTGTGAATGTGAGTGTGAATGGTTGTCTGTGTCTATGTGTCAGCCCTGTGATGACCTGGCGACTTGTCCAGGGTGTACCCCGCCTTTCGCCCGTAGTCAGCTGGGATAGGCTCCAGCTTGCCTGCGACCCTGTAGAACAGGATAAAGCGGCTAGAGATAATGAGATGAGACATTTATGAATGGAGCCTGCAATGTCAACAGTTTGTGACGCATTGTTTTTCCTCATGGGAGCTTCCTCATGCTTTCTAGTTCCTCATGAAAGGTGCATTTTATTTCTATTTTTAACTACAAAAGAGAGAAATAAAAGAGATCCCGATGAGGGAACTTTTAATAATAATAATGTAACAACAACAAACAGTTAAAAAGCATTGTGTCTAATAATAATATAAAAATTGTAATCATAGGTAAATTCCATGTTAACAAAGAAGGAACTTGGTGCCACAAGTTGGTGAACAATGAAGAAATGAGTGGCTAAAGAGAATATGATGAGAAGATTTAAAGTAAAATGCTGAGTCATGCTGTGGTAAGAAAATGGAGAAGAACAGGATTGGTTGTCACTCAGATATTAAACAAACCCATATACCGTATAATGGAAGTCTACTGTCTACAAACTGAACGCAACAGTGTGATATTTCATTAGCATGGTGATATATTTTGGTGGTCACAAGCAGGGCAGGAATTTCACGAGGGCCATGGCCATGGCCGTGGCCATGCCCTCTCATTTTGGCCTTGTGCCCTTGGAAAAAAATATTTGCCGTAAGGCCACAGTGGCCTTGATGCCCTGCGGTTTTGTGGTTTTGTAGACTGCCTCGTGACTGCCAATAGGCTTTAACATCGCCTGTGTCTACTGAGAAAAAAATACGTCTTTTGATGACATTCTGGATTCTTATTGGGCAACTCATCAGTGGTGGATCGGACTCGAGCCTGGCATGAACTGCTCCGACGTGCTAATAATGACACCAATCTATCACCAGCCAACCAGGAGACTTAATCAAATGCATCCCCCGCCCACTTGTGTCCGCATCTGAGACGTTGAATTTTCACAGAAGGAGGGAAGAAGTTGACTGAGGTAAGGCTGTGTGATAAATTAACGAACGAATAAGAGAGGAATTTCAACGTATAGGGCTTAAGTTTGTTACCATTAAATAAGCATTGCTTGTACAGTAACGTTATGTCGTTACAACGTTGACCCACTTTTAACGTGCCGAGTACCGACTGTAGCCGGTAACAAATGCTAATTAGCTTGCTGTCAAAAGTGCAAAGACCTTAAATTGCTCTGTGTAAATTAGAAAATGGCGCAACTTCCTCTGTAGCCGTCAACGGACAAACACAGACTTGTCTTGAGTTTTGAGCCCATCACAACAGGGCAGCACTGTGGCCTGAGGTAAAACATGATAGTTTACAGTAAGTTTGTTTAAATTACAAAAATGAGTACACCCAATGACTGTCTCATATACTCTTCATATACTCATACTGTTTAAGTAATGCAATAAAACTAATCTTTAAAAGTGGTATTTACTCAAACTGTTTGCATAGAATGAACTTTGGGGTTAACAGTGTTGCAGTGTTCTGCAAATCTGCAATTTAATCTTTCAGATCTTGAGACATGAAAGTGCTATTTTAAAAAATAAAAGGTCAGAAATGTTTTCTTTGTCATCTGTTTAGTTCATTTTATTTCCTCAATAATTTTCCTTGATTGAGAAATCGGTCTGGGCTCTTATGGGTTAATCAGTAGCCTGCATGCTAGTATATGTCCCATTTACAGTCAAACATTTTGATGGACTCCAGGCTCAATTTTGATTAATCAAAAATCTGCGTAGTAGTACAGTCTGAAGATGCTCTTGCACATTCGGTGTCAATTGAACAAAAATTATGGGAGGATATAGGTTTAATAAGTTTTACAATTTTTGAAGTGAGTGATGGATTGATAAGTTTAGATGTGTTCAATATTTTCTTATCTTCAGACATAATAGTGTAGGAGATGTTTCTTTACCGACTAGTGGCCTAGTGGTAGCGTGTCCGCCTCTCGATCGGGAGATCATGAGTTCTATTCACGGTCGGGTCATACCAAAGACCATCATAAAAATGGTACCTACCGCTATCTGGCAAGGCACGCTGCAATACAGATGTGCATGGGGAGTTAAACTCTCGTGGTTACCAGAGGACTAGTCCCCCACTGTAACCCTAGCTATGTAATAGGCGAGAGGCCGAGGGCTATGGAAACGGAGATCGGCGCTGCCCGATGCGCCACATACAGGTTGGGCCTGGTTAGTACTTGAGTGGGAGACTGCCTAGGAATACCAGGTACTGTAAGGCGTGGGAAGGACTTTGACTTTTTTTGAGATGTTTCTTTACCTGCTTGATAGTTTCAACTGAGACTCCAATCTTCCTCAGAAGAGTCATTAGTCCTTAAATTAAATTCATTATAGACGTGAACTTAAAATCATTGTTTTATTTTATGGCCTTGGTGCTCTGGCTTTTGGCCTTCGTGCCCTCAAAAAATTGACAGCACAAAAGGCCAAGTGGCCTTGCCCCTAAAATGACGAAATTCCAGGCCTGGTCACAAGCATTATGCTTTTTAGGCATTTTATCCAAACCTCTAAGAAATGAGTACACAACATTTATCAACTGTTTGAATAAAATTTGAGAAACAATTACAAAATTAGCCGAATTCAATGTAGAATACTAATTTCAACTCAATTTATCGAGTTCATTTTTTAAAAATAAAAAACAGAGGCTAAATTCATGATAATTGCAGCTGTAATTTACAATAAACATTACATAATTCATGTTTTATATTAAAACCAAAGGTTCAAGAACACAAAATTAAATCAGAGGTCAGAATTAAACCAGATATCAGTGTTTTGTTTGGGGGGGGGGGGGGGGGGGGACCCACAATCAAGACGGGGCAAGAGTTCATGACTCCATGATTGCCTAATCTTATATGATCACCAGAAATAGTGTAGTCTGATGCAAAAATAAGACAGACCAGAACATTTCTGACTGCTTGTAGCCTTTACAGTTCTAGGAATATTTAGTTTGCAGAAGTACAAATCAAGCTTCCTAGATATTCTGAGACAGGATTTATATATGACTTAATTCCCTTTAGTAGTTTCTTGTTTACTAGTTGAACCATTTCTTGAAATTCCTCTGAAACATACAGGAATACATTTGCTATCTTTTGTAAATTTAGTTCCACATTCATACTAACTTATCTCTGCTGAGTATTCTTTGTGGGCATCAATCATACAAGGTCTGTTTATATAGAAACCACCACCTCATGCTTAGGATTATGAAACAGGATTTTTTTTTTTTTTTTAAATCCTGTTTCTCATATGAGGGCAGAATGGTGGTGTAGTGGTTAGCACTGTTGCCTCACGGCAAGAAGGTCCTGGGTTCAAGTTCATTTTGTTCCTGTCCTTTATTACCTCTTGAAGTTTATTTTTCATAGCTTTCATCTCTCTAGAGTATCTTTTTCTTGTTTTCTTTCTTTCCCTTTCTCCTGCTATAGCCTGCCTACTTCGAGCTGGCTGGTGTATAGCCTGATCCACTGGGCTGTCTGGGGGAGTTTCTGGGTGATCTGAGACCTTTCTCTTACATTCTCTTGATACTTGTTGCCTACATTT
This sequence comes from Neoarius graeffei, assembly GCF_027579695.1. Classification (NCBI taxonomy): domain Eukaryota; kingdom Metazoa; phylum Chordata; class Actinopteri; order Siluriformes; family Ariidae; genus Neoarius; species Neoarius graeffei. The sequence continues at coordinate 36,469,183 of NC_083585.1, read as the reverse complement.
CCAAGCCTTTCTCTGACTTCTCTTTTCCCTTTCATTCAAGTCATTGATATTTTTAATCTTCCTTTCCTCCACTCTCTTCTTCCATCTTTGCCTTTCCATACTGAGGTATTCCTCCTTTAGCTCTGCATCACTGTGTATTTTCTCTCTGCGCTTTTGATATTCCCTGTTTCTTCTCCTTCATGCCAAAATGAGAGGGCACGAGGGCCATGGCCCTCGTGGCCCTTGTGAAATTCCTGCCCTGGTGCCCACCCTCTGGAAGACATCATGTATCATTCCAGTTCCCAAAAATAATTGGCCCAGCGAGCTGAACGACTTCCAACCGGTGGCACTCACTTCACATCTGATGAAGACATTGGAGTGGCTCTTCCTCAGCCTCCTCAGACCCCAGGTACAACATGCCCTGGACTGTCTGCAGTTTGCGTACCGGGCAGGTGTTGGTGTGGAAGACGCCATCCTCTACCTGCTACACTGAGCCCACTTGCATCTGGATAAGGGAAATGGCACAGTGAGGATCCTCTTCTTGGACTTCTTGAGTGCCTTCAACACCATCCAGCCCCTATTGCTTCAGGACAAACGGAACAGGATGCAAGTGGACCCCTGCCTGGTCACCTGGATCTCCAGCTACCTCACTGACAGGCTGCAGTACGTCAGGCTGAAGGACATCACATCTGACACTGATTAGCAGCACCGGCACACCCCAGGGCACAGTGCTGGTCCCTCTTCTCTTCACCCTGTACACCGCAGACTTCTGCTACTACTCGGAGCTGTGTCACATTCAGAAGTTTGCTGATGGCACAGCCATCGTTGGGTGCATCAGTGACAACAGAGAGGAGGAGTATAGGAGCCTGGTGAGGGACTTTGCTGTGTGGTGCAACAGGAACCATCTGCAGCTCAACACCTCGAAGACCAAGGAGCTGGTCATTGACTTTGGGAGGTCCAGACCAAGGTCACGACCAGTTATGATCGAAGGAGTCGAGGTGGAGGCTGTGGATTCCTACAAGTACCTCGGGCTGTGGCTGGACAGCAAGCTGGACTGGACTTGCAACACCAAACACTTATACAGGAAGGGACAGAGCAGGCTATACTTCCTTAGGAGGCTGCGGTCCTTTAACATTTGCAGGAAACTCCTGTGGATGTTCTATCAGTCTGTGGTCGCCAGTGTCCTGTTTTACACTGTGGTGTGCTGGGGGCAGCACATCCAAGAAAGACACATCCAGGCTGGACAAACTGATCAGGCGGGCTGTCTCTGTGGTCGGCATGAAGCTGGACTCTCTGGTGATGGTGGCAGAGAAGAGGTCTATGGACAAACTATTGAACATCATGGACGATGCCAGTCACCCTCTGCACACTGTCATCAGCAACCAGCGGGGCCTGTTCAGTGACAGAATGCTCCTTCCCAAGTGCAGGAAGAACAGACTCAAAAACTCCTTTGTCCCTCACGCCATCAGACTGTACAACTCCTCTCTGGGGGGGGGGGGGGGGGGGGGGGTGTAACAGGAGGACAGAGGACAGGAAGGAGCAGTAGCCTAGGCTGACGATAAGCAATACCGGACAATGTGCAATATCTGTCCTCCCCCCCTCTTTTTTTTCCTCCTTCCCCCTTCCTCTCATCCCCATATCTTATTATTTTTATATTTGTATATGTAAATAATTTATTTTAATTTATCTAGAAGTTTTTCTCTATTTCTTTTCTCTGTTTATCTGTAATGATGCTGCTGGAATCTTAATTTCCCTGAGGGAACCTTCCCAAAGGGATCAATAAAGGTTTATCTAATCTAATCGGTTCAGTCAAGTGTAAAATCACAGTAGCACCAAGATCTTTAACTCATATATCATTTTCACATCCGGCCACAAGTAAACATCTTGCCAATCAAATAAAATTGTACAAAATTGAACAAAAGACTGGGAAAAGACCAGACTATGCTTTTCCAGTCTTCAGTAGTCCAGTTTCGTTGAGCCTGTGCCCACTGTAGCCACAAATTTCTGTTCTTGGTTGACAGGAGTGGAACCCAACATGGTCTTCTGATGTTATGTCCCATCCAGGTTCAATGTGTGCATTGTGAGATGCTTTTCTGTTCACTACAGTTGTGAAAAGTGGTTATTTTGAGTTACCATGGCCTTCCTGTCAGCTCAAGTCAATCTGGTGTCTACTGACCGCTTTCATCCACCCACAGCCACTCACTGCTTTTGCACCATTCTCCATAAACTCTAGAAACTGCGAGCATGAAACTTCGAAGATCTCATCAGTTTCTGAAATACTCAAAGCAGCCTGTCTGGCACAGTCCAAGTCACTGAGATCACATTTTCCCCATTCTTGATGTTGGACATTTACTGAAGTTCTTGATCTGTATCTACAGCAATACACTGCTGCTACTTGATTGGCTGATTGGATAACTGCATGAATTAACAGGTGTTCTTATTAAAATGGCCAGTGTGTATAGAATTCATTCACTTTTAACGTGCCGAGTACCGACTGTAGCCGGTAACAAATGCTAATTAGCTTGCTGTCAAAAGTGCAAAGACCTTAAATTGCTCTGTGTAAATTAGAAAATGGCGCAACTTCCTCTGTAGCCGTCAACGGACAAACACAGACTTGTCTTGAGTTTTGAGCCCATCACAACAGGGCAGCACTGTGGCCTGAGGTGAAACATGATGGTTTACAGTAAGTTTGTTTAAATTACAAAAATGAGTACACCCAATGACTGTCTCATATACTCTTCATATACTCATAGTGTTTAAGTAATGCAATAAAACTAATCTTTAAAAGTGGTATTTACTCAAACAGTTTGCATAGAATGAACTTTGGGGTTAACAGTGTTGCAGTGTTCTGCAAATCTGCAATTTAATCTTTCAGGTCTTGAGACATGAAAGTGCTATTTTAAAAAATAAAAGGTCAGAAATTTTTTCTTTGTCGTCTGTTTAGTTCATTTTATTTCCTCAATAATTTTCCTTGATTGAGAAATCGGTCTGGGCTCTTATGGGTTAATCAGTAGCCTGCATGCTAGTATATGTCCCATTTACAGTCAAACATTTTGATGGACTCCAGGCTCAATTTTGATTAATCAAAAATCTGCATAGTAGTACAGTCTGAAGATGCTCTTGCACATTCGGTGTCAATTGAACAAAAATTATGGGAGGATATAGGTTTAATAAGTTTTACAATTTTTGAAGTGAGTGATGGATTGATAAGTTTAGATGTGTTCAATATTTTCTTATCTTCAGACATAATAGTGTAGGAGATGTTTCTTTACTTGCTTGATAGTTTCAACTGAGACTCCAATCTTCCTCAGAAGAGTCATTAGTCCTTAAATTAAATTTATTATAGACGTGAACTTAAAAGCATTGTTTTATTTTATGGCCTTGGTGCTCTGGCTTTTGGCCTTCGTGCCCTCAAAAAATTGACAGCACAAAAGGCCAAGTGGCCTTGCCCCTAAAATGACGAAATTCCAGGCGTGGTCACAAGCATTATGCTTTTTAGGCATTTTATCCAAACCTCTAAGAAATGAGTACACAACATTTATCAACTGTTTGAATAAAATTTGAGAAACAATTACAAAATTAGCCGAATTCAATGTAGAATACTAATTTCAACTCAATTTATCGAGTTCATTTTTTTAAAATAAAAAACAGAGGCTAAATTCATGATAATTGCAGCTGTAATTTACAATAAACATTACATAATTCATGTTTTATATTAAAACCAAAGGTTCAAGAACGGGTGCTCCGGTTTCCCCCACAGTCCAAAGACATGCAGGTTAGGTTAACTGGTGACTCTAAATTGACCGTAGGTGTGAATGTGAGTGTGAATGGTTGTCTGTGTCTATGTGTCAGCCCTGTGATGACCTGGCGACTTGTCCAGGGTGTACCCCGCCTTTCGCCCGTAGTCAGCTGGGATAGGCTCCAGCTTGCCTGCGACCCTGTAGAAGGATAAAGCGGCTAGAGATAATGAGATGAGATGAGATGAGGTTCAAGAACACAAAATTAAATCAGAGGTCAGAATTAAACCAGATATCAGTGTTTTGTTTTAAAGGGGGGAGGGGGGGGACCCACAATCAAGCCGGGGCAAGAGTTTATGACTCCATGATTGCCTAATCTTATATGATCACCAGAAATAGTGTAGTCTGATGCAAAAATAAGACAGACCAGAACATTTCTGACTGCTTGTAGCCTTTACAGTTCTAGGAATATTTAGTTTGCAGAAGTACAAATCAAGCTTCCTAGATATTCTGAGACAGGATTTATATATGACTTAATTCCCTTTAGTAGTTTCTTGTTTACTAGTTGAACCATTTCTTGAAATTCCTCTGAAACATACAGGAATACATTTGCTATCTTTTGTAAATTTAGTTCCACATTCATACTAACTTATCTCTGCTGAGTATTCTTTGTGGGCATCAATCATACAAGGTCTGTTTATATAGAAACTACCACCTCATGCTTAGGATTATGAAACACAGGATTTTTTTTTTTTAAATCCTGTTTCTCATATGAGGGCAGAATGATGTTTCTTTATCTGCTTGATAGTTTCGACTGAGACTCAAGTCTTCCTCAGAAGAGTCATTAGTCCTTAAATTAAATTCATTATAGACGTGAACTTAAAATCGTTTTATTTCATGGCCTTGGTGCCCTGACATATGTTTGTATGGATTTACATATAAAAGGCATATACATTTTAAACTGTAAAATATAATTTAAAACTACAAACATTACATGAAGCATACAAAGACGGTGTAATTCATCATACACATTATCTGTAAAAACCATGCACAATGTTCACTTCATACATACTAGATTTTCATAAAAAATTTGTATGAGGAAAATGCAAAATGGGCCACTTTCAGGAGTAAATCATACATGGCATATATATTTATTTATAAATCCTTATAAGGATTTATCCTTATATTTATAAGGATTTACTACTAAGACAGTGGTAAATTCTTACAAGTCCTTTACTGTTCTTTTTCGTATGGGTAACGGTAACAAACTTAAGCCCTATACGTTGAAATTCCTATCTTATTCGTTCGTTATCAGACAGTCTTACCTCAGTCAACTTCTTCCCTCCTTCTGTGAAAATTCAACGTCTCAGATGCGGACACAAGTGGGCAGGGGATGCGTTTGATTAAGTCTCCTGGTTGGCTGGTGATAGATTGGTGTCATTATACTGTAGCACGTCGGAGCGGTTCATGCCAGGCTCGAGTCCGATCCACCACTAATGAGTTGCCCAATAAGAATCCAGAATGTCATCAAAAGACGTATTTTTTTCTCAATAGACACAGGTGATGTTAAAGCCTATTGGCAGTCACAAGGCAGACTACAAAACCGCAAAACCGCAGGGCATCAAGGCCACTGTGGCCTTACAGCAAATATTTTTTTCCAAGGGCACAAGGCCAAAATGAGAGGGCACGAGGGCCATGGCCCTCGTGGCCCTTGTGAAATTCCTGCCCTGGTGCCCACCCTCTGGAAGACATCATGTATCATTCCAGTTCCCAAAATTATTGGCCCAGCGAGCTGAACGACTTCCAACCGGTGGCACTCACTTCACATCTGATGAAGACATTGGAGTGGCTCTTCCTCAGCCTCCTTAGACCCCAGGTACAACATGCCCTGGACTGTCTGCAGTTTGCGTACCGGGCAGATGTTGGTGTGGAAGACGCCATCCTCTACCTGCTACACTGAGCCCACTCGCATCTGGATAAGGGAAATGGCACAGTGAGGATCCTCTTCTTGGACTTCTTGAGTGCCTTCAACATCATCCAGCCCCTATTGCTTCAGGACAAACAGAACAGGATGCAAGTGGACCCCTGCCTGGTCACCTGGATCTCCAGCTACCTCACTGACAGGCTGCAGTACGTCAGGCTGAAGGACATCACATCTGACACTGTGATTAGCAGCACCGGCGCACCCCAGGGCACAGTGCTGGCCCCTCTTCTCTTCACCCTGTACACCGCAGACTTCTGCTACAACTCGGAGCTGTGTCACATTCAGAAGTTTGCTGATGACACACCCATCGTTGGGTGTATCAGTGACAACAGAGAGGAGGAGTATAGGAGCCTGGTGAGGGACTTTGCTGTGTGGTGCAACAGGAACCATCTGCAGCTCAACACCTCGAAGACCAAGGAGCTGGTCATTGACTTTGGGAGGTCCAGACCAAGGTCATGACCAGTTCTGATCGAAGGAGTAGAGGTGGAGGCTGTGGATTCCTACAAGTACCTCGGGCTGTGGCTGGACAGCAAGCTGGACTGGACTTGCAACACCAAAAACACTTATACAGGAAGGGACAGAGCAGGCTATACTTCCTTAGGAGGCTGCGGTCCTTTAACATATGCAGGAAACTCCTGTGGATGTTCTATCAGTCTGTGGTCGCCAGTGTCCTGTTTTACACCGTGGTGTGCTGGGGGCAGCACATCCAAGAAAGACACATCCAGGCTGGACAAACTGATCAGGCGGGCCGGCTCTGTGGTTGGCATGAAGCTGGACTCTCTGGTGACGGTGGCAGAGAAGAGGACTATGGACAAACTATTGAACATCATGGACGATGCCAGTCACCCTCTGCACACTGTCATCAGCAACCAGCGGGGCCTGTTCAGTGACAGAATGCTCCTTCCCAAGTGCAGGACGAACAGACTCAAAAACTCCTTTGTCCCTCACGCCATCAGACTGTACAACTCCTCTCTGGGGGGGGAGGAGGGGTAACAGGAGGACAGAGGACGGGAAGGAGCAGTAGCCTAGCCTGACAATAAGCAATACCGGACAATGTGCAATATAAAGTGCAATATCTGTCCTCCCCCCCTCTTTTTTTCCCTCCTCCCCCCTTCCCCATATCTTATTATTTTTATATTTGTATATGTAAATACTTAATTTATTTTAATTTATCTAGATGTTTTTCTCTATTTCTTTTCTCTGTTTATCTGTAATGATGCTGCTGGAATCTTAATTTCCCTGAGGGAACCCTCCCAAAGGGATCAATAAAGTTTTATCTAATCTAATCGGTTCAGTCAAGTGTAAAATCACAGTAGCACCAAGATCTTTAGCCACTCACTGCTTTTGCACCATTCTCCATAAACTCTAGAAACTGCGAGCATGAAACTTCGAAGATCTCATCAGTTTCTGAAATACTCAAAGCAGCCTGTCTGGCACAGTCCAAGTCACTGAGATCACATTTTCCCCATTCTGATGTTGGACATTTACTGAAGTTCTTGATCTGTATCTACAGCAATACACTGCTGCCACTTGATTGGCTGATTGGATAACTGCATGAATTAACAGGTGTTGTTATTAAAATGGCCAGTGTGTATAGAATTCATCTCATCTCATTATCTCTAGCCGCTTTATCCTGTTCTACAGGGTCGCAGGCAAGCTGGAGCCTATCCCAGCTGACTACGGGCGAAAGGCGGGGTACACCCTGGACAAGTCGCCAGGTCATCACAGGGTGACACATAGACACAGACAACCATTCACACTCACATTCACACCTACGCTCAATTTAGAGTCACCAGTTAACCTAACCTGCATGTCTTTGGACTGTGGGGGAAACCGGAGCACCCGGAGTAAACCCACGCGGACACGGGGAGAACATGCAAACTCCACACAGAAAGGCTCTCGCCGACCACGGGGCTCGAACCAAGACCTTCTTGCTGTGAGGCGACAGTGCTAACCACTACACCACCGTGCCGCCTGTGTATAGAATTTTGGTAATGAATTACAATCTGTTCATCTCTTTAATCTCATTGTGCATTCAATTGTAGCTTCCAGATAAAGAACAGATTTAAGGGTTGTTTATGTTTCTGGTCTATTAAAATGCCTTTTTTAATTTTTTTGGGTCCGATTCACGTAACATGAGACTAAGTGTAATGTGGACAGTTACCGAGTCTGGCACTCCTGTTTTAAACACTGCATTATTCTTACATATTAAACCACAGCCTTCACTACAATTTCTCTAAAAAGCTGCTTTGCTGTCGCTTCTCTTTTGAATACTACATTCATTATTAACTTTCTTCAGTACACTCGTGCTAAAACCATGATTTGAGTACTTGAGTATAAGTGAACAATTCTTTACTCATCTCATTATCTCTAGCCGCTTTATCCTTCTACAGGGTCGCAGGCAAGCTGGAGCCTATCCCAGCTGACTACGGGCAAAAGGTGGTGTACACCCTGGACAAGTCGCCAGGTCATCACAGGGCTGACACAGACAACCATTCACACTCACATTCACACCTACGCTCAATTTAGAGTCACCAGTTAACCTAACCTGCATGTCTTTGGACTGTGGGGGAAACCAGAGCACCCGGAGGAAACCCACGCGGACACGGGGAGAACATGCAAACTCCACACAGAAAGGCCCTCGCCGGCCCCGGGGCTCAAACCCGGACCTTCTTGCTGTGAGGCGACAGTGCTAACTACTACACCACCGTGCCGCCAGTTCCTTATTCCATCCAGTAAAAGGGAAGAAAACACAGAAGATGGTGACGTTGTTATTAACAGTGTCAATTAAAAGGGGGAACTTTAATACACAGGAACTAAAAAGGGTCTCTATTATCATGCAGACACAGATAATGCAATCTGTAAATACCTTTAATACTGTGTGCTAAATATACTATTTACTAACTAGTATATACAAAATAAGAGTAGATTAACTCCTGTCCTTTAAAATCATGATTAAATTTTAATATCCCTGAGACCTATCACTTAAACATTTCGTCAAAGATGTCTACAGTATGTACTGGCGACACCATGTCATAAACATCTGCTTTGAAATATCTTTCCAACAGCTAATGGCCTCATTCCTTATTGTTAACAATAAGTACAATACATTGTACAATATCTCAGCAAAGAGAATTGTTTCTGCATACCCCACCCAAAAAAAAAAAAAAGTTACACAACATTACCCTAGAATGAAAGATCGATCATTCAAGACTTTCATGAATGGATGCATTGCTTCATGCTTTCCCTTCTTACCCTGACACACCCATCCATCTGGAATAGGGTAAACTTGGACTCAACAGACCGCATGACCATTTTGCATCACTCCAGAGTCCAATCTTTATGCTTACAAGCAAATGGAAGCCATTTTTCCAATTAGCCTCACTAACAAGTGTATTTCTTATGGCCATGTTGCATTGTGCGTGTGGAAGTGCTCACTCTTTACTTTCACTATTAAACACAGCCATGAGTTCTACTGTCATTTTTATATGATTTGACTTCACCAAGTGTCTAAGTGATGTCAGATCACAGTCTGTCAAGATTTTTTCAGACCACATTTCTTCTGTCAAGTTGATGGTTCACCACTATCCTTCAGGGTTTTAATAATGCATTGACAATTCCTAACCCAGTTCCAGTCATTTCAGCAATCTCCTTAATCATTTTATTTGCTTGATGCAGGCCAATAATTTGACCCTTCTGAAAATACATACACTTGTGTTCAAAATAATAGCAGTCCAACGCGACTAACCAGATCAATCACTGTTTTTGGTGGAAATTATATTACTACATGGCAAATAATTTACCAGTAGGTGTAGTAGAGTCATAGAAAACCAACAGACCCAACATTCATGATATGCATGCTCCCGAGTCTGTGTAATTGAATAATTAAGTGAAAGGGACGTGTTCAAAATAATAGCAGTGTGGAGTTTAATTAGTGAGGTCATTCATTCTGTGAAAAAACAGGTGTCAGTCAGGTGGCCCTAATTTAAGGATGAAGCCAGCACATGTTGTACATCCATTTCTCTCTGAAAACCTGAGAAACATGGGTCGTTCCAGACATTGTTCAGAACAGCGTGCTTTGATTAAAACGTTGATTGGAGAGGTAAAACGTATACTGTAAAGAAGTGCAGAAAATGATGGGCTGCTCAGCTAAAATGATCTCCAGTGCTTTAAAATGGACAGCAAAGCCAGAGAGACGTGGAAGAAAACAGAAGACTACCATTCGAATGGATCAAAGAATAACCAGAATGGCAAAGACTCAGCCAATGATCAGCTCCAGGGTGATCAAAGACGGTCTGAAGTTACCTGTGAGTACTGTGACAATTAGAAGATGCCTGTGTGAAGCTAATCTATCGGCAAGAAGCCCCCGCAAAGTTCCACTGTTAAAAAAAAAGACGTGCTGAAGAGGATACAATTTGCCAAAGAACACATCGACTGGCCTAAAGAGAAATGGAAAAACATTTTGTGGACTGATGAAAGTAAAATTGTTCTTTTTGGGTCCAAGAGCCGCAGACAGTTTTTCAGACGACCCCCAAACACTGAATTCAAGCCACAGTACACTCTGAAGACAGTGAAGCATGGTGGTGCAAGCATCATGATATGGGGATGTTTCTCTTACTATGGTGTTGGGCCCATTTATCGCATACCAGGGATCATGGATCAGTTTGCATATATCAAAATACTTGAAGAGGTCATGTTGCCTTATGCTGAAGAGGAAATGCCCTTGAAATGGGCGTTTCAACAAGACAACGACCCCAAACACACCAGTAAGCGAGCAGCATCAGGGTTCAAGACCAACAAAATGAAAGTTATGGAGTGGCCAGCCCAATCCCCGGACCTTAATCCGATAGAAAACTTGTGGGGTGACGTCAAAAATGCTGTTTCTGAGGCAAAACCAAGAAATGCAGAGGAATTGTGGAATGTTGTCAAATCAATCCTGGGCTGGAATACCTGTTCACAGGTGCCAGAAGTTCTCAGAAACCGTGGTTATACAACTAAATATTAGTTTAGTGATTCACAGGAATACTAAATCCTTAAAATTTTTTCAGTTTATACAGTAAATATTTGGAGTTTGTAATGAAAAATGCAGACACTGCTATTTTTTTTGAACAGCCCAATGTTCATTTTTCTTCATTTTCTGTAAAGTAATTAAAATATTGATACATTTTTCTTCATGTTTTGATGTAGAATATAATGTGCAGTGTTCCCAATGCATGGAAATAAAAACTATTATAAGGATTTTGAGCTTTACTCACGTTTTTAAACACACTGCTATTATTTTGAACACAACTGTATATGTTATTTACCAGCTGGGAGGTCCGTATTGTGAAATACCGTGACCGAGGTCTTGAAAGTACTGAGTGAGGCCCTCTGGGCCGAGGTCAGTATTTAAGGCCGAGGTCACAGTATTTCATGATACGGACCGACCTTAAGCTGGTAAATAATATATTTATTTTTTTCTTTACCAAATTAACAGAAAACGAGAGTGTCCGAAAAAGAAAACTGAGCCGAGCCGCCATTTTGAATCCTCATTCACAGCTGTAATGCAAATTGCTTCCTGCTTGGTATACAAGTGCACTTCCATGGGAGGAAAAAAACTACATTTTGCTGTCTATGTGGTCCCCTATTTATACAAAATTGAGTCATTCAGGATTCAGCCATGTTTTTGCTTGGTGTTGGCAACAGTTACAGATTTTTAGCTTTCTCCTGAAATGTTTTCTTTTATTTCTTCTTCCTCAGGGTAGTAAAACTCGCTTTCGCTGTGAACACTGTTGTTATCGCTATCATGCTGTAAAATTAATGCTATTCTCCTGAGAAATGCTGGCAAAAATTTATAAGATTTTTGATAAAAATCTTATAAATAAATCTTATTTAAAAAAGATAAATGTTGACAAAAATTGCTACTATGTTTGTTGTTGTGAACGAGCGAGTCGCCAGAGGTCCATAACTGGGGTCTGTATCGTAGGATACGGACCCGCTCACCAGCCAATCAGAGTGCAGGATTTGATGGAAACCGGACCGCAAAAAAAATAAATATATATTATTTACCAGCTGGGAGGTCCGTATCGTGAAATACCGTGACCAAGGTCTTGAAAATACTGGCCAAGGCCTCTGGGCCAAGGTCACGGTATTTCACGATACGGACCGACCTTAAGCTGGTAAATAATTTTTTTTTTTTCTTTACCAAATTCTAACAGAAAATGAGAGCGCCCGAAAGGGAAACCATATTTAGAACAAACCTGCTACAAGCTGCCGAAAAGGCCTTTGTCAAAAAGCAAATCCTCTTTGTCCTCTGTCAACACCCTGGCTGCTTGTGGACAGTTTCCCTTCGCAAAAACCTCGACCAACTGCCGTTTACAGGCCACAAGGACTTCTCTTGACTTGTTGAACTCAGGGTCCCTGAAGATATTTAGTTTCGAACCAGACTGATTCAGATAGCGCTGGATACTTCTCTGGAAAGACGTGAGCGAGGACGGCTCGTACACGTCGCCATTTTTCTTTGTTGCGAACATGAAAAAGTTGCACAGCAACGTGTTTAGTTCTTCACCAGGCATGTCTTCCACCTTTCGACCTTCATTTAGGTTTTGACAGAACTTCCCAAAGACATTGAGGTCATAGCTCGTCTTTTTTGTTGTATTTTTTGCCCTTTGCTCCTCAATAAACTGCTGGATTTGCTCAGACAAAGCAACAGTTACAGGTTTTCGGCTTTCTCCTGAAATGTTTTCTTTTATTTCGTCTTCATCAGGGTAGTAAAACTCGCTTTCGCTGTGAACACTGTCATTATCGCTATCCATGCTGTAAAATTAATGCTATTATACTGAGAAATGTGAAAATAAATATTGACAAAAAATTGCTACTATGTTTGTTGTTGTGAATGAGCGAGTCACCAAAGGTCCGTAACCGAGGTCCGTATCGTAGGATTCCGGACCGCTCACGAGCCAATCAGAGCACACGATTTGATGGAAATCGGAGCGCGAAAAAATAAAGTAACATCTTTTCCATGACCATGGGATGAGATTTCTGATAGGGTTATTTAAGAAATGAGAAGCTACTCACTGCATCAGTTAGGGCTAAAAGTATTGCTGGCAGCTGAAACATATTAATCAATATAAAATTAGATCATACTGACTCTACAGCCGCTGCCAGCACCTTTGATCTTTGGTGGGGCTATTAAATATTAGATCTCTTACATCTAAAGCACTAATGGTTAATGAACTTATTACTGATCAGGAGTTTAATGTACTGTGTTTAACAGAAAGATGGATTAATATAAATTAATATATAGCATTAAATGAAGCTAGTCCTCCTGGATACAGTTATATACACCAGCCTCGTCTAACTTGTAGAGGAGGAGGTGTCGCGGTTATTTATAATGATTATCTAGGTGTAACACAAAAGCCTGGTTATAAATTTAATACATTTGAAGTTCTTCATACTCATATAATGCATGTAGCCTCGAAAAATAAGTCTACCCAGTTAATTCCGTTACTTATTATTTACAGGCCCCCGGGGCCATATTCTGAGTTTCTTTCTGAATTTGCAGATTTTATCTCAGATCTGGTTATTTCCTTAGACAAAGCTTTAGTTGTTGGAGATTTTAATATTCACTTCGATAACCCAGAAGACCCTTTGAAAACAGCGTTTGTGTCCATTTTAGATTCAGTAGGGATTAATCAGAATGCCATAGGACTGACTCATAATGGTGGTCACACCCTTGATCTAATACTAACATTCATGTTAAATGTAGAAAATATAGTCACACTTCCACAGTCTGAAGTTCTCAGATCATTGTCTCATCTCATTCAAAATATGTCTGAGTAATAATATATGCACCTCACCACGCTACTGTATTAAATGTACATTCACCTCAACTACTGCACAGAGCTTTATAAATGATCTCCCAGAGTTATCAACTTTGATTGGGTCACTGTCAGCCCCTGCAGAACTTGATCAGGCAACTGAATGCTTAGAGTCAACATTCCGCCATACTTTAGATAATGTAGCTCCTCTTAAAAGGAAAATGATCAGAGACAAAAAATTAGCACCCTGGTATAATGATGACACTCGCACTTTAAAACAGACCACTCGAAAATCGGAACATAAATGGCGTCAAACAAAATTGGTAGTGTTCAAATTAGTGTGGAAGGAGAGCTTCCTGAAGTATAGAAAAGCTCTTAGTGCTGCTAGATCAACATATCTCTCCTCCCTACTAGAAGATAACAAAAATAATCCTAGATTCCTATTTAATACTGTAGCAAAATTAACCAGGAATAAGTCCACTATAGACACATGCACACCTGTAGTATGTAGTAGCAACGACTTCATGAATTTTTTTAATGACAAAATTGAGAATATCTGACAAAAAAATTCAAACTACTAATTTAAGGTCAGACAATGTAAGTGGGGCGGCACGGTGGTGTAGTGGTTAGCGCTGTCGCCTCACAGCAAGAAGGTCCTGGGTTCGAGCCCCGTGGCCGGCGAGGGCCTTTCTGTGCGGAGTTTGCATGTTCTCCCCGTGTCCGCGTGGGTTTCCTCCGGGTGCTCCGGTTTCCCCCACAGTCCAAAGACATGCAGGTTAGGTTAACTGGTGACTCTAAATTGACCGTAGGTGTGAATGTGAGTGTGAATGGTTGTCTGTGTCTATGTGTCAGCCCTGTGATGACCTGGCGACTTGTCCAGGGTGTACCCCGCCTTTCGCCCGTAGTCAGCTGGGATAGGCTCCAGCTTGCCTGCGACCCTGTAGAAGGATAAAGCGGCTAGAGATAATGAGCTGAGATGAGACAATGTAAGTGACCCTGTAGTTAACAATATAACTGTATCAGATCAGCAATTAGAATGTTCTACTCCCCTTAGAGAAATTTAATTACTTTCATTAAACTCCGCATCAAAAGCCTCAACTTGTGTACTAGATCCCTTACCTACACGTCTATTCAAACAGATAACACCTGAAGTAATTGAACCACTTCTAAAAATAATAAATTTTTCTCTCACGATTGGCTATGTACCCAAATCCTTTAAACTAGCAGTTATCAAACCCCTGATTAAAAAACCTGACCTTGATCCCTGTCAGCTGTCCAATTATCGGCCAATATCAAACCTCCCCTTTATCTCCAAGATCCTTGAAAAAGCTGTGGCACAGCAGTTATGTTCATATTTACATAGGAATAATATCTGTGAAATGTATCAGTCAGGATTTAGACCTCATCATAGCACAGAGACAGCACTGGTTAAAGTAGTAAACGACCTACTGTTGGTGTCTGATCAGGGCTGTGTCTTGCTTGACCTTAGTGCAGCATTTGATACCACTGATCATTCCATTCTTCTGGATAGACTAGAAAACATTGTGGGAGTTAAGGGAACGGCCCTCTCTTGGCTCAGCTCTTATTTAACTGATCGCTATCAGTATGTTGATGTAAATGGTGATTTTTTTTTTTAGACATAGGTAAAGTTTGGTGTTCCACAAGGTTCTGTCTTGGGTTCACTGCTTTTTTCTTTATATATGTTACCTCTGGGTGATATTATTTGTAAACATTGTATTAGTTTCCACTGTTATGCTGATGACACACAGTTGTATATGTTTCTGCAAAACCAGATGAGAGACACCAGCTTAATAGAATTGAGGAATGTGTCAAGGACATTAGACACTGGATACTTATTAACTTCCTTCTGCTTAACTCTGACAAGACTGAAGTACTAGGACCACATGCAGCTAGAAGTAAGTTTTCTGATTACACAGTAACTCTGGATGGCCTTTATAATAATAAGTTCAATTTATATAGCGCCTTTCACAAACCCAAGGACACTTTACACAGGAGTTATAGAAAAAAAAGCCACACTAGGAAGAGTAGTGTGAGGTAAAGAGAAAAGTTTAAGTTAGCTTTGAAGGAAGAGAGTGTGGAACAGTCACGAAGCGATTGTGGTAACGAGCTCCAAAGTTTAGGAACAGCAACACTGAATGATCTGCCACACATAGATGCCAGTTTAAAACGTGGAACAGTCAGAAGTCCACAGACAGAAGATCTGAGGGAGCGGGAGGGACAGTACAAATTAATTAGCTCTCAGAGATAGGAAGGGGCGAAACCATGAAGAGCTTTATAGGTTAAAAGCAAGATTTTGTCTTTGATCCGAGAGATAACTGGCAACCAATGCAGTTGCTGTAAAACAGGAGTGATGTGAGCAGTGCGCTTGGTGAGTGTGAGGACTCTTGCTGCTGAGTTTTGGATGTACTGCAGGCGATTGAGCAATGTGGCAGGGAGGGAGACCATAAAAGAGAGAATTGCAATAGTCAAGATGAGAAAAAATAAACACATTGACCAACATTTTGGAATCAGTTTCCAAGAGAAAAGGGCAGAGGCGTGCAATATTGTGGAGGTGAAAGAAAGCATTCTTAGTAATTAGTTTAAGATGGGGTTCAAACGTAAGGGTGGAGTCAAAGAGAACTCCAAGGTTTTTTATAACTTGGGAAGGATGAACACACACACCATCAACATCAATAGTAAAACTGGAGAAGTTCAGAACCTGTCTTTTGGTACCTACTAATAGAACCTCCGTTTTGCTAGCATTAAGTTTAAGGCAGTTCTTATGCAACCATTGTTTAAGGTCAGTGATGCAAGTCCTTAGCAGCTGAACAGAAGCTATCAATGAAACTGACTTCATGTTGAAACTGTTAATGTTATAGTCATGTTGTCTAGGTTTCCTCCTCATGTCATCTGAAGGAGTTTTTCCTTGCCACCATCACCACAGGCTTGCTCATTGGGGATAGATTAGGGATAAAAGTCATTCAAATTCTGTAAAGCTGCTTTGCAAAAATGTTTATTGTTAAAAACGGTATACAAATAAACTTGACTATTAATCACTGCAGTAATTATGCAATCAAAGGCTCTTAAGTATTTGCCCATTTAAATCCTAACAGTGACTTTGCGTATTCCTCAGTTACACAATGACTTACCGAAATGCATTTCCATTTGCCATGAAAAGTGATGTCATGCAATGTACTTTGTCACAAAGCATTTGTTTGAATGGAACAAGGAGGAGCCATGGCCAAAAGGCTCCTGTTTTGATTCCCTAGACCGGCAGGAAAATCTCATCTCATTATCTCTAGCCGCTTTATCCTGTTCTACAGGGTCACAGGCAAGCTGGAGCCTATCCCAGCTGACTACGGGCGAAAGGCGGGGTACACCCTGGACAAGTCGCCAGGTCATCACAGGGCTGACACATAGACACAGACAACCATTCACACTCACATTCACACCTACGGTCAATTTAGAGTCACCAGTTAACCTAACCTGCATGTCTTTGGACTGTGGGGGAAACCGGAGCACCCGGAGGAAACCCACGCGGACACGGGGAGAACATGCAAACTCCACACAGAAAGGCCCTCGCCGGCCCCGGGGCTCGAACCCGGACCTTCTTGCTGTGAGGTGACAGCGCTAACCACTACACCACCGTGCCGCCCCCGGCAGGAAAATCCACAGCTGAAATGCCCTTACCCCAAAGCACCCAACCCTTCACTGCTCCCCAGGTGCTGGGTAGGTGTGCACATGCACTTCTTGTACGTTGCTCTTGATAATAGCGTCTGCTAAATGCCTGTAACTGAACGGAAATTGGGCCAGTCTCACATGAGGTCAACAATTTCCCCTGCTAATAATACTCTCCAAACGTATTGGGTTCTTAGAAAGTAATTTCAAAATATACATGCATCTGTTCAGTAGATTTATGTCCATCTATATAATACAACTGTGTTTTATTGCACATGCAACAAAGGCACAGATCAAGAAACCGATATCAAGATGGGTCTAAAGCCTTTGCTGTTAGACGTAGATCACATATAATTCATCTCATCTCATTATCTCTAGCCGCTTTATCCTTCTAGAGGGTCGCAGGCAAGCTGGAGCCTATCCCAGCTGACTACGGGCGAAAGGCGGGGTACACCCTGGACAAGTCGCCAGGTCATCACAGGGCTGACACATAGACACAGACAACCATTCACACTCACATTCACACCTACGGTCAATTTAGAGTCACCAGTTAACCTAACCTGCATGTCTTTGGACTGTGGGGGAAACCGGAGCACCCGGAGGAAACCCACGCAGACACGGGGAGAACATGCAAACTCCGCACAGAAAGGCCCTCGCCGGCCACAGGGCTCAAACCCGGACCTTCTTGCTGTGAGGCGACAGCGCTAACCACTACACCACCGTGCCGCCCTCAGATATAATTAATATATTAAAAGTATTTTATGCTGCAAATGTCATCTTGTACATGCATGGAAAGAAAGCTTTGTTGCCAGAGTCGTTGTCAGAGGAGTATTGAAAATAGCAGGGTTTGAGGAGTTCGACTGTAACCAATTGTTGCTTTCCTATCCATAAGTACAACACAAAACCTGACAATACAGGCCAAAGCTTCTCACAACTTTTATTTCTTAAAAAAAAAAAAAAAAAAAAGTTAACGAACTCTGATCTACAGAAAAATTGAAACATGCATAAAATGCATCTTTTTTTTGCAGTAATTAACAGTTTGAGAACATAACATGCCAACTTTGACAACTGATGGTTAAAGTTTCACAAAAACAGTGAAAGAGGTCTTTGTATTTACAGTCCACCTTCACCCTGTTCTTCCAAAATCAGCCACTGAGCTACATAGGCTAAATACAGAAGTAGGTATGCTAAAATGTGAGAATATGGAAGGAAAGGGCAATTAAGGAATGGATTATGATGTTCAGACAGCTGGCTCAGCTCTCCAGGCTGGAGAACATTTGAGTCAGGGTGGTCTGCTTTCTGCTCCTCTGCATTGACGAGACTAAAGGAGACACTTGTGTGGAAACCGAGCTATTCCCAAGCGTCTTCCATTTAACCTGACTGCCGGATCTCTTCCCAGATTTATGTCCATCCACCTTCTGTATTGAAGAATGTGGAATACTGGCTTTCCCGGGCTCGTTCTCCTCGACTTCGCTTGTACCGCTGGGGGATGAAAGGCTGCTTTTCTCTCGCAGCAAATACCCATCAGCAGAACCTTTTCTACGGTCCACAGTGCTTTCTCGGTTCAGTTCCCTCTGCAGGCGCAGCGCTAGCCTTCTGTCTTCCTCCTCCTGCAGTAATCGGTTTCTCAAAACCTCCTCCTGCTCAGCCAGTTCCTGCAAGAAAATGCAATCACGAGCAGGTGGTGCAGGCGGTGGGGAATTACACGGCCTCTTACAGGTTACAGATTCAGGCAGTTCACCATCTACACTCTTCCTCTTAGAATAAACGCTGGCTCTGTTAGACGTCTCGAAGAGCGCTGAAGTGTCTGAGCTTGATGTAGAAGGTTTACTATTAGAGTCCAAGAAATGCAGTTCAGTGCTGGAGGGATGTATAGAGGCTGGAGTGTTCAGAATGTTTTCCTGAAAAATTTGTTAGGAACAATTTAAATTATTATTATTTTTGCCCTGAGCAGAGAATGTGCATATTTATATGAAGACAACCTTTAACTAAAGTCATGAGCACCTTATTGTCCAAATGAGTGGAGGATTGTTTAGTCTCGTAGTGTGGCTGTGTGCAAGGCACTTGGCACAAATATCTAAAACACAATGAACATAACCGAATTAGATAATTAAAACTTGAAAGTGGTATGTAATCATTCATAATTACACAAGGAATAAAATGATAAGCATACAAGTGAAAATGTAACAGCCCTTTACAACAGAATTACTTACTTCTCAATGTGTCCCACATTGGATTTCTTTTTCTTGGCAGCTTCGTGAACTTTAATGTTGCTCCGAGTTTCCAAAACTGGACTCGAATTCTGCAACGATACAACATTGATTTTTATTTATTTTTTTATTACATGCCTGTAGATCACCTGCTTACTGTGGAATTTGGGAGTGTACAGATGAAAGGTTGACATCAAGTTACAATTGTACAGAACAATATGCCCATCATTTCTTCCCCCCCCCCCCCAAATAAATAAAAAATAATAGCTTTGGTTACACTCAAAGTTGCACCTTAATGGGTGCAACTTAAGGCCTCTGCATGCTCTTGCGACAAGGCTTTCGCAGACAGTTGTAATTTATCGTTGAGCGGGGAGTAATAGGCGTGCGCGATGTTATTCACCGCCACAACGCAAGGGGGCGCGAAGTCGCGAAATCGCTAGGAGTAGTTGGTGGGTGTGGTTAGTGGAGTGTTTATCCTCCGGTTACTTATAATGACTAGAACTGGAGTCGTATAGATGTACGTACTTCCTCACTTCCTCGATCAACCGCTCTTCGTGCTGCTCCATCTTCGCTTGTGTTTTTAAAAATGGCGGTCGTGAAAACAAACCAAACCGGGAAAGTAGGGAAGCAGAAGTGCGTGTACAGCGGATGTAGAGTGGACCAATCAGAGCCCTCTTGTCTGCGACGCTGTCTGCGAGGCTTCTGCGGTGGTCACAATTTTTGGGAGGTGCGCGCAGAGCATCTGTGAAGGTGGGGGGGCTACGCAGACACTGTCTGCAACGCTATCTGCGAGGACTGCGTTGTCAGCATAAATTGGCCTTTAAAAGCCTCATATTGCCACTTTAGCCTGCACCTTTTCTCTCTCTAAAAAAAAATAATTGACACACAAAAGCTTTAATGCCACAAGTTGGATTTCTTGTTCAGTGTAAGACTGTGACCAGAAATTACAACAATATCAGAAGTCGACTTACAAGACTTCCGTAAATATTGCTTTAAAAAAAAAAAAAACTAGGGTTTCACTTAAAAGAATAAACCACAAGACTATTTGGACACTCGCCAATTCTTCACTGAGCAATCTCGCCAGTCTCTCGTCATCCTCCAGCTGTCTCTCTTCCTGCCTCCTCCTCTCCTCTTCCACTCGATACTCTTCCTCAGACAGGAGGCGCTGGATGTACTCCTCACTGGCTCTCCTCTCTGCCTCCTCCAGAGCTCGCTTCTCTTCTACAAACTGAATAAGAACAGTGTAAGATATGGCACGTTATTGTTCCTTGAATAAATATTGCACTACAACAGAGGCAAACTGCAAAAGGGTTACAATGCAAATCTGCCACATCTAGCGCATGCCGAGGCTTCACTGTTTTAAATGAAACATTTATTAAAAAGTACAGTCCATTAATAGCTTATAACAGCTGTGTAAGCTTTCACAGCCTGCTAAAGCTGTTTTATATGAATTCAGCCATTTGCGTCACAGTTCAGATAACACTGGTTCACAACACTAAATATGGTACAAGTAGGGCTTCAACTACCGAGGAGGTCTTGTTTTTAAAACTGTATTAAAAGACCAAGAGAGTCATTGAAAATATTTGCAGCATTTTAATCAACAAATCTACAGAACACTTAACTAGGTTTAATTAAACAACAACTCACTAATTACATCACTGACATTTATCAGATAATCTGTCACAGCATGACAATATCATCAAGTGTTCATGTCAACCAAATGACACACTCATACACAACACCATAACTGTGTTTGTGCATCATTTACTGGAATCACTTGCCACTTTTTTTTGCAATCATGTATTTCAAGATGTGGTTGTTCAAATTTCAAAAACGGACAAATTCAAAATATGGACAAAACAGCCACCGCCTGTTTTGCTTACTGAAACACTCAGAAGCTACATTCATTTCGCTTGCACTCAGCACAAAATGTATACTGTTCTTACTCATCAGGTGAAATTGGGCATGCCTAACAACCTGCGTTCCCCGCCCACTCCGTCTGTCCTTCGGAGTTACATGGCAATCCTGAGACCAAGATGCTCCTCAGACCTGCCTGATCCATCCTGATGCCCTACATCTGGCTGGAGTCTCATCACATTGCCCCTATAGAGGACAGCCCCATATGGACAGTCGAAAGTTGCACTTGGAGGACGCTCTGGACTCTTACAGTAATGCTTTTATGGCTGAGAACTACAGCTGACTTGCTAACTTTAGGACTGCAGTTGTCATGAACAGTTTTGCACTTAAAGGGGTACCAAATATAATATATACAGTTGCTGATGTGACAAAGTAACGTATTCTTAAGTATTCTATCAAATTTATATACTAGAAAACAACGAAATATCTTGGTAATTGTAAATATAATAGTCGGTACGCTAAACGGCACAAGAGTCGCCATTTTTAAAAGACCGTAACGTCAGCCCTACCCACTGCACTAGGAGAGAAGCGTGTAATCATGGCGTCGGGCGCATCAAGTGAAAGCGACAGCTCTGTCGAATCATATGAAGAGATCCCGCAAGACACACTGCAAGCAGGCTATGGCTTAGAAGGGTACCAGTTTGAACCTAGGAGAGGTACTCTCGACTCCGGTGATGACGAAAGAAGAGAAGAAAGCTCGAACTCGCTTGGTGTTTTTCAGCGGAAACGAGTGAAAAGACACGTCTGGAGGATCGTTATGCTTTCCATCGGTCCTGTTATTACACCCGAAAGCAACACACTGTGGCATTGTGTAGCCGGTCACTTACAATTCATCCTACTTTCCGATTCACACGTGCTAGTCCCAACCTCAATGAGCCAACACAACTGGGCACATACATACGTCATGAGTGTTACGCAGAGAAAATGAACGTGCATTCTGATTGGATAAAATTAATATCATGGCGGGCTGTTCAAACTGCGGAAATAGTTTGCTCGAGCTACTTTCAAAACACTATAACTTTCCAACCTTAGAACAAAAAAAAACCTTTTGTAAGTCTTGAATAAGGTTCGTTAATGTGTGTTTTATTGTTATATTTACTCTATATATTGCCCTCTGTTCCCCTTTAAGTTTCCATCAATGAACAGTTTATAACTTCAACAAAACAGACTTCATGTTAAAACTACAATGAATTTCCGGGTTACACAGTTATACTTTGCGACTCTATAGGACTCCGTTATAGAAGCAAGTTACTTATAAATCACACTTATCCAAATAAAGATGGGTTCCCCTTTTGAGTCTGGTTTCTCTCGAAGTTTCTTCATGTCGTCTGAGGGAGTTCTTCCTTACCACGGGCTTGCTCATTGGGGATAAAATTAGCTCATGTTTAAAGTCTTTAAATTTTCTGTAAAGCTGCTTTGTGACAATGTCTATTGTTAAAAGCGCTATACGAACAAACTTGACTTGTGTGCGCGCGCAAGGCGAATCGTTTTCACTGTGTGGAATCAACTCCAAAGCTTTGCAGCTGTGTTTTAGTTTTCATGCCTGAGATTAGTGACTCAACTCTTTTTGGGATTGACATCAACATGAACTGAAAGCAGGATGTGGACTTGACATTTATATATCACACACACTGACATTCATTTATCAGGGGTCTGAAAAATAGTTTAACTTGCTGTCCAAAACTGCATGATACAAGTTATGTTTTGAAGTGAGAAAATATTCATTTTGTAGACTATTCTGTTGAGACCGTGCTCATTTTCAACCCACTGAGTTGTCATACAAAATTCATTCATTATTTACTCAAAGTTGCAGGGGTCAAAACAGTCACTGGCCCATGGCCAGCAGCTTTGTGGAAGGGCCAGCAGAAGTTTTAAGTTGCCAGCCCATTTAAATCATGAGATTAAGAACATCATTTTGGGTTTTCAAGATGGTGGCTTGAGAGGTCGTCACGTTCAGGAGAGCTGGTGTGCTAATTCGCTAATTTTTTCATTTAACCCTGCAAAATAGCACTGCTGTTACCTTTTAATGGTTTATCAGCCTAACATGAACATTGACAGTTATTTTCTGAGACAGTCCGACAGCATGCCACGTAAGAAAAAACAAGCTCTCTGTGACGTTGAGTCTAGCCAGGAGGCAGATAGCGCTCACGCAGGAGCTAGCACCATGGCCGACACAGGAGCAGACGCTAGCGTACTGGCAATCCGTGAAGCAGTGGGTGAAATTACAGCCAATATTTCCAAAATTATAGACGAAAAGTTAGGCCCACTGTCAGAGCTCTTAAAAACACACCGAGAGGAGCTCGACAGCCACGAAGAGCGCATAACCGAGGCCGAACAGAGGATCTCAGCGCTGGAGGATACCAGAGACCCGGTCGGGGGAAAAATTAAAACGCTAGAGAGGATGGTGTGTGAGCTGAGTGAGCGGGCTGACGACCTGGAGAACAGAGGATGACGTAAAAATATCCGTGGCATCGGACTTCCCGAGGAGGCTGAAGGAGAAGACCCGACTCAGTTCTTTGAGACCTGGCTCCCTAAAATCCTTCATATTAAAACGAAGTCAGGCCAAGTGAAGTTGGAAAGAGCACACTGCTCACTGGTCCCAAAGCCTCCCTCCACCCAGAGACCACGGCCGGTGATGGTTAGGTTCCATAACCATCAAGATAAACAGCGTGTAATGAATGTGGCGTGGGAGATGGGACGGAAAAATCAAGCGCTGAAATACGAAGACGCGACGGTGATGATATCTCAGGACTTTTCTGCATCTGCTCTCTGTAGAAGAAAGGGATACGATGGGGTGAAGAAACAGCTGAGAGCACTCGGTGCCGAATACAGGCAAATCTACCCCGCGTCTCTGAAAGTCACCAGTCACGGATCGACCAAAACGTTCCACGACCCAGCTGCAGTGGAGAAATACATCGAGTCACTGAAGGATACTCCCCGTGACAATGTATGAGCATTAATTTGTAAGTTTTGTTTTTCATTCTGAACAGTGGATTTGTCAGACTTGTATCATGCTTTACAGTGCACGGACATGCATTACACTTGACCTGGAGCACTGAGACTGCTAGCTTTGTAGGCTCACTATAAGCTATGCCTCCCGACCTCCTGGATAAATATCTTTTTTCTGTTGCTAGAGAACCCTTCCACTCGAGCTCCTCCAAGTCTAGGAGAAGGACAGTGTCTACAAATGCTTTTGGTTTAATGCCAATGTTAGGCAAGGGGTGCCTTATGGCCCTTTTCCACTACCCTTTTTCAGCTCACTTCAGCCCGACACGGCTCGCGTTCCGACTACCTCAGAGCAGCACGACTCAGCTCGCTTCAGCCCTACTCAGCACCCAAAACTCGCACGGTTTTGGAGTAGGGCTGAAGCGAGCCAAACCGAGCCGAGTGGGGCTAGGGGTGTGAGCAGACACTCCCCTGTGCACTGATTGGTGAGGAGGAGTGTCCTCACATGCCCACACACGCCCCGCGAGCACGCTGGGATCTGTAAACACCGTAAACCCGGAAGAAGAATTACGAATTACGAGAATTTCTGAAGCCTTATGCGCCTCGCCTCATCTATACGCTCTTGCCAGTATCTGTTGGCGTTGTCGGTGACAAGCCACAGCACCAAGACCAGCAACACTAACGACTCCATGTCCTCCATGTTTATTGTTTACTATCCGGGTCGTGAGACTACCGCTTAAAAGGTCACTGATGTCACTGTTTGCGCCGCCTAACGACATCACGTGACGTCCACCCACTTTCGCTAACTCCACCCAATGTGTCCACCCACTTCCAGCCAGCACGGTTCAGCGCGGTTGTAGTCGAAATGCAACGCCAACAGCCCCGCTCAGCCCGACTCAGCACGGCACGGCTCAGCCCAACTCAGCCGCGTTGGTAGTGGAAAAGCGGCATTAGATGCACTATTTTTTGTTATAACTGTTACAGTGTTATGTTCTTGTTCTATTTGGCTCACTCTGTTACAGGTTACTTTGCGGGCGATGTGTGTTCAGGTATTACTTTATTTCATAGTCCATAATCACGTCGGCTTTGAAGCTATGCACTTGGAACGTAAAGTGTTCATACACCTGTTAAACAGAAAAAGATCCTTACTTATCTTAAAAGGGAATGTGTTGATATAGCGTTGCTGCAAGAGACGCACTTAAATGACAGTGAACATTTAAAATTACAACAAGGGGGCTTTGGACAGGTTTATTTTTCATCTTTCACTTCAAGGAGTAGAGGTGTGGCCATCCTAATCCAGAGAAAGGTACCATTCAAACTTATAGACTGTATAAAAGACAGAACAGGCTGCTATGTGATTGTGAGAGGTATGCTTTATGGGGAAGAAATTGCTATAATGAGTACCTATAGTCCACCTGGATACCCCAGTGATCTCCTGACCACTTCCTTCTCTAAAGTGATAGATTTTAATATTAAAAACACGTTTATTGGAGGAGATTTTAATTGTCATTTGAATCCCATTATGGATAAATCCCCACCCGGGAAATTATCACTTTCTCCTCAAGCCAAAACAGTCTCTGCACTTTGTGAGGACCTAGATTATATAGATGTGTGGAGAGCCCAACATATAGCGGAGAAAGAATATACTTTTTTCTCAAATGTCTACAGAACCTATACAAGGATTGATTATTTCTTTCTCCCAAGGAGCTCGTTGCAGACAATTGTCTCCAGCTCTATAGGAAATATAGCTATTTCTGATCATGCTGCTGTGTTCATACAATATAATTTAAGAAACCCAGTCGATCAAACTAGACACTGGAGGGTCAACCCTTCTATCCTAACAGACCACAAATTCTTATCTTACTTAGAGAAGAATTTCAGTTGTTTCTGTCTGTCAATTCAGCTTCTACCAATGATCCCTCATTGCTGTGGGAAACATCTAAAGCCTTTTCTAGAGGTCTTATTATATCTTATATGTCCACCAAGGGGTGCTCCGGTTTCCCCCACAGTCCAAAGACATGCAGGTTAGGTTAACTGGTGACTCTAAATTGACCGTAGGTGTGAATGGTTGTCTGTGTCTATGTGTCAGCCCTGTGATGACCTGGCGACTTGTCCAGGGTGTACCCCGCCTTTCGCCCGTAGTCAGCTGGGATAGGCTCCAGCTTGCCTGCGACCCTGTAGAAGGATAAAGCGGCTAGAGATGATGAGATGAGATGTCCACCAAGAGGCGAAGGCAGGCTGAACAAAGAAAAATCTTAGAGTCTAAACTGAAACGTGCCGAGAAAGAGTACATTAAAAACTCATCTGTACAGAAGCTTCTGCACTTAGGTGCAGTCTAAACCTGCTACTGACAAAGGAGGCAGAAGGTAAAATCAGACTTCCTAGACAAAAAAAATGTACGAGCATGGGGATAAGCCAGGGAGATATCGATCATACCTGACAAGGAAAAAAGCAGATTCCCAATCTATTTCCTCAGTTGTAGATGGTCTGGGTAAGCAGGCTTTTAACACCATAGCCATTAACAACGTATTTAAAACTTTCTATGAAAATTTGTATAAATCTGGACTACTAACTGACACAACTGAAAAAACGAACACTTTTTTCTCCTCTCTTAACTTCCCTAGTTTATCTGATGACCAGAAAACATCTCTGGAAGCTCCTATATCTAAGAAGGAAGTGCTCAATGCTATTAAGGGGTTACAATCTGGTAAAGCTCCAGGTCCTGATGGATTCAGTAGTGAATTCTACAAAGAATTTCACGACTTATTGACTGATCCTCTTCTAAATATGTTTAATGACTCTTAAGAAAGACATTTTACCACAGTCTTTGAGAGAAGCACACATTTCTCCAATTCTAAAAAAGGGCAAAACCCCAGAGGACTGTGCATCATACAGGCCCATCTCCCTGTTGAATGCTCATTTGAAACTCCTCTCCAAAATATTAGCAACAAGACTATAAGGCTTACTCCCTATTCTTATAAATGATGACCAAACTGGATTTATTAAAGGTTGTAATTCATACAATAATATGCGCAGACTATTAAATACAATCCAAGTTTTTTAAATGGTCTGGTGCTTTCTCTGGACGCAGAGAAGGTGTTTGACCGCGTTGAAATGCCATACTTGTTCTATACATTACACAAATTTGGTCTGGGTGAGAAGTTTATTAATTGGATAAAGTTACTTTATACTAATCCCCTCTCAGCAGTGCTAACAAATGGGCTGCGTTCTTCTAATTTCCAAATTTTAAGAGGTACAAGGCAAGGGTGTCCTCTACCGCCCTTGCTCTTTGCCTTGGTAATTGAGCCACTCGCTGAGGCAATCAGGGCGAATGAAAAGATACGTGGCCTCACTATTGATACTAGACAACACAAGATTACTCTTTATGCTGATGATGTCTTGATTGTTTTGACTGAACCTGAGGTATCTACCCCAGCCCTTATTGAGACCATCAATATGTTTAGTACTTTTTCTGGCTACAGAATAAATTTCAGTAAATCAGAAGTAATGCCATTAGGTAGCCTGACACAAATACCCCAAACTCCATCTCCCTTTCCTTTTAAATGGTCACCAGAAGGCTTTGTCTATTTGGGAATACGTATAACACCCTCCTTGGATAAATTGTACAAGACAAATTTCCCACCTATATTTGAGCATATAAGGCTGGACCTAGAGAGATGGAACACCCTTCCAATTTCCTGGTTAGGCCGTGTCGCGCTCTTAAAAATGAACACTCTCCCCAGGTTACTTTATGCAATGCAAATTATCCCAGTTATGTTCCTCCATAAGACCATCAAACAGCTGGTTTAGTTCCTTTATATGGTCTAAGAAGAAACCACGCCTCAAAATAGCTACATTGTGTCTTTCCTCCACAGAAGGTGGTGTTGATCTCCACAGTTAAGGCATGGCATGCAATTAGAAAATTGGAGGGTAGATTTCAATTTACCTCGGTCTTCACTCCAATATGTAATAATCCTGATTTCCCTCCTGGAGCGATGAACAATAATTTGTGTTTGGGTGGATAAGGGAATATCTGCTTTACACAAACTACTGGAAGGTTCTACCATGATGTCTTTTAGTCAGCTGAAAGAGAAATATGGCATTCAACAACAGGATTTCTTTCGATATTTGCAAGTAGGAACTTTATCATAAGGGATACCACAATCCTTAAGTGCCAAAATATTTCACATTTGGACAACTTTTTTTTGCAGAAATCTGGCAAGTCTATTAGTTTATTCTATAATATCCTTAAGGGGTACACAGCGCTCGAAACTAACGGTGTCCCGACGTCCCGGAGACCATAAAAAATGTCATCGGGACACAAAATTATCATATCTGGGACAATCCCGGGACAATGGAAAAAAATAGATCTAGAAAAAAAGTTCTACATGGGGGAAATTGTAAGAGTGATGCAGTGCACGTAGCAGTCACAATTGCAGGGCCTGAGCTGCACTGTGTGAATGAATGATTTGCCTTGAGGCGACAAGCCTGTGTCTCTCTGAGAGGGAGCAGCCCTTCCCTTCTGTGTGTGTGTGTGTGTGTGTGTGTGAGAGAGCGAGAGAGAGAGCGCAGCCCCTCCCCCACCCGCGAATATGCTGCATGATGATGCCGAGGCTGCAACAACCAGCTCTTGTCCTGATCTCTCAATTAGTGATGCGATCTTCCCAACGAACCCGTAGGAGTCTCCGCAGACATGAGTGATGGAAAGAGTCAAGACGTTGCACTTCTTGTTGCTTCAGGGCCCAAGATGCGCAGCCATAGAGGAGGGGGGTAACAACCCCGCACTCATAGATCTTAATCTTAGTACCAAGGGACACACCACGGTTAATTCAAACGCAATTAAGCATGTTGAATGCGTTTGATGCGATGCCAATTCTGATATCGATTTCACTGTCTATAGAGCCATTGCTGGAGATCGTCGAGCCAAGATACCGAAAGTGGTTAACTTGCTCAAGACTCACCCCGTCAACATCAATGTCAAGCATCTCAGAAAAGTGGAATGGGCGCTGAATGTGATATTTCCCGATGAACATAGTTTTTGTCTTGCTGGAGTTGATTTTCAGACCGGCACTCTTGGCGGTGTCAGAGATCAGCGAGGTTGTTTCTTGCAGGCCTGATGGAGAGCTATCCAGGATGGCAATATCATCTGCGTAGTCCAGGTCAGATATATAGACAGCTGGATATCTGGAGCTCAGTCGTTTTCTAAGCAGAAAACCACCTGAGATGGATTTTGAGTGGATAACCTGCTCCATTACCCAATTAAGGACGATGTTAAAGATTGGGGGTTCCTGGATGTTGCTTTGACCGGTACCGCAGTTCACCTCGAACCACTTAGTCAACTCATCACCAATACGCACAGCGCTGAGAGTGTTACTATAGAATGCCTTAAAGATGTTCACGTACTTGGTAGGCAAGCCATAGTGCTCAAGGGTAGCCCACATATATTCCCTGTTCACGGAATCAAAAGCTGCTTTAAAGTCGATGAAGTTGATGTAAAGGGGAAGATTAAATTCCAATGCGCGAGCTATGATGACTAAGTGAAAACAGCTGATCCATACATGAGCAATTTTTTCTGAAACCGCACTGGTTTTCTCGGAGAAGGGTCTCGATTCCGACAGAGCCTTGAGATAATGATGACCTGAAACAGCTTCGAGGCGACACAACGTAACGTTATGCCCCTGTTGTTTTCGCAATAGGAGACGTCACCCTTCTTAGCCACTTTCGTGATAATCCCTTTCAACCAGTCAGAGGGCACTTGCTCCAAGTCCCAGACTTTTTCAAACACAGGAAAAAGCCATTCAATAGAGGCTTCGCCACCGAACTTAAGCTCCTCATTGCTAATCAGATCGATACCGCCGGCTTTATTGGTTTTAAGCCGAGAGAGGGCTTTGCGAATTTCTTCGTGAGTTGGTGGGTGCATAGGAAGATCGAGAAAAAGATCATAATCTGACGGGTCCACAGATTAAATTTCAGGGACAGGTGCACCAGATGAGGGGTTAAGAAGTTCTTCGAAATATTCTTTCCATCTGGTTAGTTTCTTCTCGTGATCGACGATTTGGTCACCATGCTTATCACGTATAGCAGAGGAGTCTTTCTGTTTCCTACCAGCTAGGATTTTAATGTTATGCCAAACTTCACGGTGATTGCCATGATCTGCAGCATGTTGTAGCCTGGAGGCAATCGCGGCTGCTCGGTTCTCATCATCCTTCTTGATGCTTTTCTTCACCTGCTTGTTAAACTGGCTATAGAGATTGATTACGCTCAGATGGTTTCTGTTTCTTAAGGAGTGTTACGTTTCTCAATGAGGTTGATAGTTTCTGCCGACAGGTGGCTGTCACGGTGTCTTTTTGGCTTTCTGCCAAGTATCTTTCTAGAGGCGGAATGGAAGGCATCTTTTACACCTTGCCAATCATTCTCTAATGAGGTGGATGAAGTAACCTCCATGGGCTGACTGCGTAGAGCATCTTGAAATTCACTGACTTTCTCGCCATTCCTAAGAAGTTCGAGATTTGGTAACGGGGATCTCTTCTTTCTTTGTGCTGAGAGTTTTAGAAGCAGGGTAGACTTAACAAGGTAGTGTGTGGAGTTTATGTCAGCACCACGGTAGCTCCTTACATTGAGAAGAGAGCGGCGCCATCGTTTGTTTATGCAAATGTGGTCTATTTGGGTGGAAGTATCTCCTTTGGGGGAAAGCCAGGAGGTGTATATTGGTGTGACTTATTGTAAAAATGATATAAAGGGTTCAAAATCGCATAGTTACAAATATAATAGTAACTTCATATGATAATATTAACCACTGGTTATTTCAGAGAGGAAAAAAATGGGGACACTATTGCTTCCATTCGGGACAATACAACACAGAATTCGGGACCACTGGGGGACACAAAGGAAAAAAAGTTAATTTCGAGCCCTGGGGGTACAACACCGCAAATATCTATTCTCTGAAAGGCCTGTGGGAGAGAGAACGCGATGTTGAGATATCAGACGAAGGATGGGATGATGCGTGGAAGAATGCAAAAATGTTGAGTGTGTGTAATCGAGTGAGAGCTATGCAACTTAAGCTCCTGCACAGGGCCCACATATCTCCCTCTCAACGTCATAAATTCTACCCTCATACATCCCCACTGTGCCCGAAGTGCAAAATTGAAACTGGCAGTCTTACACATTATTTGTGGCAATGTAGGAAAGTACAGCAGTTCTGGCAGGTCATAGGGCAGGAAATTAACAAGATTCTGTCTACTAATAGAAACAACAACCCCCTACGTATATTTACTACTTGGCATATCTGATCTGTCCATCTCTGACCAATTTAAAAGAAAACTTCACCAAATACTTGCTTTCTGTGCTAGAAAGTGTATTCTTCTGAATTGGATAACGGATAAAGTTCCATCCAAGGCTCAATGGCAAAGAGTGACACTTGAATACATTGCATTGGACTATTTAACTTGTGAACTAAATAGCAAAGATGAGGTTTTCCGTAAAATATGGGAACCCTTCCTCTCTTATATTGGTTTGAATGTGTCTACCATTCTGGCAAGAGGGTTGGTTGTATAGGTCCAAGCACTCTATCTCATAAATGACATCAACCAAGCGGCCAAGTGTATTTTGTTTCTATGTACCTCTCTCTGATTATGTGGGTGTATCATGCATGGGCGTGTGTTTTCAATTTATTTTACTTCCTGTGTGTGTGTGTGTGTGTGTGTGTGTGTGTGTGCGCGCGCACGCATATCACAGGGTTTCCCATACATAGACCATTGTGTGGCGCAGCGCCACACAATGGATTCCTATCACCACACAATCAGACTCGCGATTTTGAAAAAAAAAAAAAATTCCGTTGCGTATCGTTCTGTTCATTCATAGTGCTCTTCTCGTTCACACGCACGCGCAGAGAGAGAGATGGAGAGGCGTGTACACAGGCCTGCCGTTGCGCATATACCCGGACTGCAAGTAGTCCTGTTAGGCTAATTAAAAATAACGCAGCCTTGCCGATTCGCCTTCCGACCCCTTATTTTAAAAGGTAGCCTACGTCGTGCACGTGATGAGCTTTATCATAGCCTTAGCTTAGTCAGGCTATAAACCAATTTTGATGCATACAGTAGCAGTTTGACGTGAGGAACCGGCCTTATTGCATTATCCTGTTTATCCCGCTTCAGCATTCATGCAAGTTATTAATAATGGCTTGACATTCACAATAAATAAGGATTTCCCACTAGCCTAAATAAAATGTTATACTCGCGGGGATGCCTAGTTGATGCTATCTGAAGCATAAAATCTGAATATTTTAAGAAACATCTTTATTAGCTTTATTGGCGAAGTAGAATTGCGAGCGGGATTTCTATGAATAGGGTAAGCACATAGAAATTCAGTATTCCTTTGTATATTTTTTTTATGTAATGGAAATTTTTAGTGCTTTGATGAAGAAAATGTACTTTATCCATAGATTAAAACAGACCTCAGGAATAGGCTCCAAGGGGATCACCTGGCAGCCTGCTTACGAATCTCCATAAATGGTCCCGAAGCCAATGACTTCCTTTACAATAGGGCACTTGAGTTTTTTTTCAGGAAGCCACGCAGAATTAAATGTTCTGATAGGGCATGCAGGCTTTGCACCAATTAGGGGAATGCTTTTTCATTATTGTTAGGCCCTGTCCACACGGCAACGGATTCAGGTGAATCTGATAAAATTGTTTATCATTTAGGCCTGGCGTCCACACGGCACCGGCGTTTTGGGTGCCCCAAAACGAAATCTTTTGAGAACGGGTTCCAGAGTGAAAAAAATCTGGCAACGGCGCCGTTGCGAAGTCGTCTGGATGAGTAGAACGGATTTGTTTACGATGACGTCACAACCACATGACTGTCAGTGCTTCACGCCGGGTAGAAGTGTAACGAACTCGATGCGAGTTGTCAACAAATCCTATAACTTGGTTCATGAAACGCGCTTACAAAATATTTTCACTGTGAATATTTATTGTGTAATGGTGCAAAGTGAGAGAGAGAGAATAGCCCTTAGGGCAGAGTCTTTAGTCTAAACACTGCGGAAGCAGTACCAAACCACGCACCGCCCGTGCGCTTTCCAAAAACAATCCCGCCAGCAAAAATAGGAAAAGAAAAAAAAAAAGTGATCTCACCTCTTCAGATGTTGGTTTAAGTCCGACAATACATTCCTCAAAAAGGCTAATGCTACAGAAGAAGGGGTTTATGTGCATGCGTCTACTTCTATTGTTCTGGTGTCTCCGATGGGACCGTCTTACAGTGCACGTAGAGGTGTGGCATGTGTATTGCATCGTTTTCAGCAAGCGTTGCGTTGCCACATGAACCTGAAATTTTACTGATCCGTTGCCCATGTGGACGCGATATTTAAAAAATAAAAATAAAAAAATCTCGTTGCCATTGTCGTGTGGATGTAGCCTAAAGGCCAATTTATGCTAACAACCCAGTCCTCGCAGATAGCGTCTGTGTAGCCCCCCCCACCTTCGCAGACGCTCTGCGCGCACCTCCCAAAAATTGTGACCACCGCAGAAGCCTCGCAGACAGCGTCGCAGACAAGAGGGCTCTGATTGGTCCAATCTACATCCGCTGTACACGCACTTCCGCTTCCCTACTTTCCCGGTTTGGTTTGTTTTCACGACCGCCATTTTTAAAAACACGAGCGAAGATGGAGCAGCATGGAGAGCGGTTGATCGAGGAAGTACGTACATCTATACGACTCCAGTTCTAGTCATTATAAGTAACCGGAGGATAAACACTCCACTAACCACACCCACCAACTACTCCTAGCGATTTCGCGACTTCGCGCCCCCTTGCGTTGTGGCGGTGAATAACATCGCGCACGCCTATTACTCCCCGCTCAACGATAAATTACAACTGTCTGCGAAAAGCTATCTGTGAAAGCCTTGTCGCAAGAGCATGCAGAGGCCTTTAGTTGCCTTGGTGTTACCTTAAGTGGTTTCTTACATCTAATTATGATATTTTATTTTATTATTATTTTGTTGTTACATTATACCATTTATTTCATTTTAGTATTGGTTGAGGTAAGTGTTGAGTTCAATATTTAAAATAAAAACCTCCAGCTTGTTTTTTGCAATTTATTCCTTGAATGTCAACTAAAGAATGATTGAAAGATTGCCACCAAAAAGGCAAAAAACTAAGGTAAAAAAAACCTAAACTTTAACTTCAGTTTTGGTGAGTAATTTTCATAAATTTAAAGAAAGGTTTTCCACCAACATCAAGCCCAGAAAACTAATGGCCTGCCCTGTAATGTAAAGTTGGGTCGAGGAATGAAACCAGGCAGGGTTCTGGTAAAAATTGTTTTAGCTGTCTTTTCTTAAAGAACTTAAAATAATTTAGATTGAACTGAATAATCTCAAATGCTTCTTGTAGCTTTAAAATAGTCCCAGCAGGTGACTCTGAAGAAAAATACTGTGTGTTTGAACACCACCCGCTGTAAACACTTTGCATACACCCCAATGACTGACTCCACCGACCACCACGACACCACCGCGCACGATTCCCTCATCGGCACAGTGGAACACCACAAATTGCTACCTGGTCTGTGGGAAACACTATCATGTGCATGTTCCTCTCTGTGTGTGTGCGCGCTCTATATATATATATCACACACACAAAATATATATATATATATCACACACACAAAATACATGTTACCTGCTTACTATTTGTTTGTATTTGTTGTGAGAAGTGACTCCTGAACCTTTTTTTTTCGCCTGTATATAAATTCAAATTTTAGTGTGTATGTGAGCCAAATGTATGTTTGTTTTATCATATATGTTTTTGTTTTACTTGTTGAAAATTTAATAAACATATATTTAAAAAATAATAATTTTATTTACTCCGAGATGCAAAATGTTGCATTCTGGATCACTCAGCATGCGCTATTTTACGTCTATATTTAAAAATGTTTCCAGGGGAGTACTGCTAGACCTTTTTTCACACTACAGTGATGGCATTGCTTATGCCTACTACTCTTTTCCAAATGCCCCCTACTCCAAAAATTACTGGCAGAGCTGCACATAACTTATCTGAAATCATCGATAAAGTAATCACAATTGCATGCATTCTCTACATTATGTGGCTAAAATATGTAATACATTCTCAGCTACTTCATTTAAAACACCCCACCACACCCTGTACTATATGATTTAAGTACTGTAAATCTACTAATTCTCATGTCCTTAAGTTTGAGCATATTGGGAAAAGTTGCTAAATTTGCCTAATAATAGAACCAGGGAATGATATTGAATTATGAATATCATACCAAAATTAATTACAACAACTTAATATTAGCAAATTCAGTTAAATTCAGTTTTCTAGAAGTGCTAAAATAATGTGGTCATTAATATTCATCGATTTACAGTCCTCACTCTGACCCCTCTTTGGTGTGTCCCTGATCTCACGCTGGACAGGTTGAAGGGCCACTTCAACCACTTGGACTCACAAAATAGGGGGAAAGTGATAATATTGGGGGGCCAAATGGGCTTAAAAGTTAAATGCTGAGCAGTTTCAAAATACCTACTAAGTGTTGTTACCGTAAAAGAAAAGGTGATGCACCACAGTGGTAAACAGGACCCTGTTACAGCTTTTGAGGAACATGTTGCAGGCATCAAATTCAAAATATATGAGTGTGTATTTACAAAAAACAAAGTTTCAGTTTGAACATTAAATCTCTTCTCAGTATTGTATTCAATAGGTTGAAAAGGATTTGCAAACCATTGCGTTCGTTTTATTTATATTTTAGTGTCCCAACATTTTTGGAATTAGGATTGTGTACATGCATGACAATTATACAGCTATTATCAACCCTAACACCATGGTGCAGCTGAATTCTCAAATCTGACTGATCAGAAGGTGTGCATTATTTTAGTATGACAGTACAGGTTGGACAGTAGTTGTGACTGTAACGTGAATGATAGCTTAAACCTAGACTAGAGGTCGACCGATATGGGTTTTTCTAAAGCCGATGCCGATATTTAGAGGTCAGAGTCAGCCGATGGCCGATATGAGCTGCCGATTTTTTGGGCCGATATGCTATCGTATTGTCCTTAATTGGCATGCTAAAATATCATACTAGTAAGAGGACGCACAATAAACTTAACATGATTTATTGAAAATTGAACACTCTGAAAAAATCAACATATGAAATAAATATAAAATAAATAAATACCAGTTAAGTCAAAGGCTACTAATGAAATACTACTGAACTCTGAGTCTGAAATATTCAATATATAATCAACATAAAAATAAATATGAAATAAAAATATATTAGTGCTGCAAACACACTAGTAACACGACGTCACACAGGACAACTTCAGATAGTTACTTCAAAACGGCAAAATACATGTTCAAGTTATACAGTTTCACTGTATAACTGTAACTTCCATGCCTTGAACTTTCACACGTTTCCGTTTCAACAATATAAAACTCCATCTCCCAGCATGCTGTGCAGAAAACCGGAAATAGGAACTGCAGAGGTCTAGCATCGGTCTCTGGTTCACAATCAAATCAAACATGTATACATCGCGAAAACGAATGGACATGGGATGGCAATGTTATAATACGTTCACAGGTTAGTTTTGCGTCCTCCTTTTGTTAACTTTTTACTTAGATTGTCTGTTACTACAGTTTAGATCGGAACATAGCGGTCACCAGCGTTAAGGGGGCTTACATAGTCGACGCATTCCCGACGCACTCGCGGCCACAAGGCTACGCATCGCAACGTTTCGTTTCCAGAGGAATTCTACAACTACGATGCAGTTGAAATGCTATTCGTTTTTCCTTTCGCTAAATGAAGCAACACATCACAGATTACAACTATCATGAGAGCAAATATACGACTTGAGGACATTGAAATGTAAGAATTGAAGCCTTACCTGTAGGCTATCTCTGCTGACTCCTGAAACGTTTCTTGGCTTGAGTCTTTTGCACGCCGCGTTCTACGTAGTTGTCGTGCCTGACTTTAAATCGGCGCGACCAAATAAGAAAATTGGCCGATGCCGATTCATTAAAAAAATGGCAAAAATCGGCCGATTAAATCGGCCGGCCGATAGATCGGTCGACCTCTAACCTAGACGGCCTTTCGATTTCATAAAATCGGTGAAATTTAGTTCCCTCTGAAATCTGGTCATTGGTGATATTTGTTTATATTTTTAATATCTAACAAAATATCAGGCCACTCTGTAGCTGGGAAGTTTAATTTGAGGGGATTCTCTAGCAAATAATGTGCATGAAATCGCTCACTTTGCGCAGCCAAGCAGACAGAGGAAGTCCGTGTGCGCATGCGCAGGTTTACGTTTGACCGTACACTGACAGTTCCATCATTCTGTCACTAAACGAACAGCCGATCACACCGAGGTGCTCGTTGACCGCCAATATTTATTAGTTTGGTCTAGAGCTGGGCGATAAATCGATTTTATCGATTAATTCGAATTTACAGTTAAGGACGATGTGTTTTTATGAAAATCGGTTTTCTCTCAGTTTTAACTTCCACCACTGACACTCCCCTCTGCGCATGTGCAGAATGGATCGGGCAGCAGGGACGGAACGGGCACTGACACCATAGCCCTCCTCCCGTGCGCTTGCCATAGACACACACAAACAACATGGCAGCGATTGGGGGAAAGTTGCAACTTGTGCCCAAGAAAGGAGTAACTTCCTCCGTGATCTGGAATTAGTTCGGTTTTGCAGCATCGGACGCAGACCAAACAAGTCCTCGTTGTAAGGTGTGCTTGAAAACGGTTGCTTCCAAAGGAAGCAGCACGACGAATTTATTCCAACACCTTAAACAGAAGCATGCAGCGGAGCGGGAGAAGTGCTGCTCCCAGCGGAATGAAAACAGCTGCAGCACTAGCGCACCATACGAAGTAAAGCGAGCAGCTGTTCCAGACATGTTTTCAAACCACGTGCCTTATGATAAGAATGGGGCACGGTGGAAGGCAAATCACAGATGCTATCGCGATGTTCTCATCTACAAGCTTGTTTGTGGGCTTCTTTTTGGTTTCTGGTTGCACTTTAACCCCAAAGTGGAAATTTAAGTGAAAACACAATAAAGGTAAAACTTGTTTTGAACCAATTCTTTGTCATCTGTAGTTTGACTTTTTTTTGGGGGTGGGGGGGTAAATCGAAGATTTTTTTTTTTTTAGGCCATATCGCCCAGCTTTAGTTTGGTCCTGCGTTTCCTTTCCTTCGCAACATAACGTCTTTTCTTCTCGCTTTCCGTTACTGTAGTCGGTCTTTCACGCTTCGTTCGCGCACTCATGTCCTCCATTTTTCTCTCCTGTTTCAAATTGTATCCCACAATGCCTTGTGATGAATGACGTAGTATCTTGAATTGGGTCATGGTGAAGCAGGAAAAAACAGCGGAGAATTGAGGGCCACGTGGCTCTAAATTCATTAATTGTTTTTTTTTTTAAAAACGAATAAAATTGGAAGTCTGTGATTCAAATTCAGTAGCTTTCAGTCAACAAACAAAAATAATTGGGTGTCAGGGAAAATTCTTATGACCTACACTTGAAAAATCTGAAAGGCAGTCTCTAATATTCCTGCATGCATTTGAATGTGTTTTTTTTCCTATAGAAACCACTCATACACAAGGACTTGTACGAGTGATGAATAATCTAAAACTAATAACGGGATTAAATAAATTTTAAAAAGTATTTACCCAAGTAAAACATGGACTCGTTGATGCAAGTGTTTCCTTACATGCACAATACTAGTCTCCAATATCTATAAAAGGTATGAAGTGAACAGACAGGTTCTCTCACCTTGTTAATCTCCTCCTCGTACTCTCGCCTGAGCTCACCTGGCTGACTGACCCTGGGGTTTGGTGTAAGCACTGTGGGAAGAAAATTATTAGGGGTTAATGAGAATTCAGGATTTTACATCGTTTTCCAAATTCAGTTTTGCAGGAGTATTAGATTCCTGTGTAGATACAGTAGCGAGTCACAGTAAAGACAGGCAGACGTACATTATATAACTTACAAAATCCTTCGGTCACAACTGCATGCAAATCAGATAACACAACTGAAACTCTTTAGAATAGCAGCACAATCTCATGACTCATCGGCCCTGTTACTCTGTTCCGTGCATCTTATTATATCCAGATGAAAA
The DNA here is from genome assembly GCF_027579695.1 of Neoarius graeffei. Taxonomy (NCBI): domain Eukaryota; kingdom Metazoa; phylum Chordata; class Actinopteri; order Siluriformes; family Ariidae; genus Neoarius; species Neoarius graeffei. The sequence continues at coordinate 36,429,810 of NC_083585.1, read as the reverse complement.
TAATCCACGTGGAAATGAAAGTGCATCCAAGATTCTCATCTTATCAACTTATGCAAATGTAAATGCATCCATCTCTCCAAAACATGACAATCAAACATCCATCCAGTAGGTAACACACTGAAAGCATGGTTAAAAACCACATTAAAAATTGCGCATGCGCACACAAAAATTGTATAGGACATTGATCAGAAGGATTAAGATCAAGATCTCTCCCTCACTCACTCACTCACTTATACCCCTTTTCCACCAAATCAGTTCCAGGGCTGGTTCGGGGCCAGTGCTGGTGCTGGTTCACAACTCGTTCAACTTGCGAGCCAGCTGAGAACCAGTTTGCTTTTCCATAGCTCGCGGTGCTAAGGGAAGCCATGTCATTACGTCGCTGTATATGTCAGTTACGTCGCTGTATACGTCAGTTACGTCGCTACGTTTGCATAAACCTTGGCGCGAATATCGAAGCAAAAACAACACGGAAGAAGCAGCAGCAACAATAATAAATGACTTCGCGTTTGTACAGCTGCTGCTTCTCGTCGCTTAAAAATGGCGATCTTTCGTGGTCTTGTTATTGTTGTTGGTCTTAACAACTCCGCCCCCCGCTGACGTAAGCAGTTCTTTCCTCTGTCCCAGCAGAGCGCTGGTGCTAGCCTGGAACCGGTTTTTCTGGCCCCAGAGCCAGTTCTTTGTCAGTGGAAACAGAAAACCCGGTTCCAAACTAAGCACTGGCCCCGAACCAGCCCTGGAACTGCTTTGGTGGAAAAGGGGCAATACAGTACATACTTCTGTTTAATGTAGCCTCCAAAGCCACACTCCAAGAACCAATAGCAAGCATGTTCACATGGATTAAAGCAAAAAAAAAAATAAAAAAAATCATCCGACTGAAAAAAAAAAAAGCTACATGTCGTTGGCCCCTACCACGTTAGCGATGCGTCAAATTTTAAACGTCATGTTGTCCATTATCCCCTTGGCCCCTACTTATAGTACATTTACATAATTTTAACAATGACTAAAGCTAAGGCAAGACTTTACCATTGTCATTACTGGCTATAAATGATGAAACATCAAGTTTGCAGTGCAAAGTGCAAATTTATTTCAACAATACTTTAGTAATGCACAACAGTGGTTCAGAGAAAAGTGCAAGTGCAGTCAAACTTGAACCATGCTTTCAAAAGAGTGGAACAGAAAGAAAAATAAGAATCTGTTGAAATAAAGCCAGGAAACAAGAAAAGTAAAGTGAAAGTTCACTTTTTCTGCTTCTTCGCAGTGAAGCCAAAGGCATCTAGTTTGGCAACACTTGATGCCTGTTTTTGTTTCTTTTTCCTTGGCACTGCAGCAGGAGCTTGCCATTATCGCCCATTTCATTTCGCCAAGCCCATCTCCACTTATTCTTTACCGTTTTGTCAATGTCTGACACATCTGTGCCTTCATTTAAAAGAAGCGCGTCCATGCTGGCAAAACCGAAAGTAATTTGACGCGCTCTAGTGATGGAAATCGAAGGGCCTATGTCCGGTGGCCTTATACGCAGTACTCGAGTTGAGGGGGGATGTGGGGGGAGGCATCCCCCTTCTGAAATAAAAATCTCAAATCATCCCCCTTATAAAATGGCCATCCCCCCCCCCCTCACATCCCTTGTGCCATTTTACCAATTAATGTGGAAATTAGCCTACTATTATTTTAACAAATATTACTACCATTTCAACATTAGAAGCTTTGCGCAGTGATAGCGTACATGTAGCCGGATAAAACAGACGCACATTTATTTATTCGGTTGCACCTCTCATTCACACCTACAGTACCAGTCAAAAGTTTGGAAACGCCTCTAATTCAGTGGTTTTTCATTATTTTAAAATTTTCTGAATTGTAGATTAATACTAAAGTCATCGACATTATGAAGAAATATATATGGAATTATTTGGTAAACAAAAAAAAAAAAAAAAAAAAAAAAAGTGTTAATCAAACCAGAATACGTTTTATATTTTAGATTCTTCAACGTAGGCACCTTTTGCTTAGATGACAGCTTTGCACATCTTGGCATTTTCTCAGTCAGCTTTACGAGGTAGTCACCTGGAATGGCTTTCAGTTTACAGCTGTGCCTGGTCAAGAGTTAATTTCTTGAATTTCTTGACCTCTTAATGTGTCTGAGACCATCAGTTGTGTTGTGAAGAGGTAGAGTTGGTATACAGTGAATGGCCCTATTTGAGTACTGCTCTAATCCATATTATGCCAAGAACTACTCAACTAAGTAAAGAAAAACGACAGTCCATCATTACTTTAAGAAATGAAGGTCAGTCAGTCCGAAAAAGTTTGGGATGAGTTGGACCGCAGAGTGAAGGCAAAGCAGCCAACGAGTGCTCAGCACCTCTGGGAACTCCTTCAAGACTGTTGGAAAACCATTTCGAGTAATTACCTCATGAAGCTGACTGAGGCTACATCCACACGACAACGGCAAAGAGATGTTATTTAAAAAAATATCGCGTCCAAATGGGCAACGATCAGTAAAATATCAGGTCCATATGGCAACGCAACACTTGCTGAAAACGATGCAATACACATGCCACACCTCTAGGGGCGCTGTAAGACGGTCCCTTCGGAGACACCAGAACAATAGAAGTAAGGACGCATGCGCATAAACTATTATGCGCGAGACTTCATATTAGCCACAAAGTCAGGAAAATCTGTTCGTAAAATTACGTTATAATGACCAAATACAATGAAAAGTATTTTTCCAGTCTCACCTGTGAAAGGTAATCCCATGTGATCTCGTTTGGACGGTAAACCTGTTGGTACAGTTAAACGCAGCACATGAATGAGGCATCTTTATTCTCCGCTTTGACCTATCCAATATGGCGGCGAGGATGACGTATGATTCTACGCGGAAGGCGGCGTCTTTAATGATCCGGAATAAATTGAATGCTACACGTTGATGGATTAATTTGTTGTTCTACGCCCTTTTTGAGGAATGTATTGTAGGACTTAAACCAACATCTGAAGAGGCGAGATCGCTCCTTTTTTTCCCTATTTTTGCTGGCGGGATTGACTCTGCCCTAAGGGCTATTTTCTCTCTCTCTCTCTCTCTCTCTCTCTCACTTTGCACCATTACACAATAAATATTCACAGTGAAAATATTTTGTAAGCGCATTTCATGAACCAAGTTATAGGATTTGTTGACAACTCGCATCGAGTTCGTTACACTTCTACCTGGCGTGAAGCACTGACAGTCATGTGGTTGTGACGTCATCGTAAACAAATCCGTTCTACTCATCCAGACGACTTCGCAACGGCAACGTTGCCAGATCTTTCCACTCTGGAACCTGTTCTCAAAAAGATTGTGTTTTGGGCACCCAAAACGCCGGTGCCGTGTGGACGCCAGGCCTAAACGATAAGCAATTGTATCGGAGTCACCTGAATCCGTTGCCGTGTGGACAGGGCCTGAGAGAATGTCAAGAGTGTGCAAAGCTGTAATCAAAGCAAAAGGTGCCGACTTTAAGAGTCTAAAATCTAAATCATATTTTGGTTTGATTAACATTTTAAAGTTTACTAAATGATTCCTTACGTGTTGCTGCATAGTCTGGATGACTTCAGTATTCATTTACAATGTAGGAAAAAAAATTTAAAAATAAAAACATCGGGGCGGCACGGTGGTGTAGTGGTTAGCGCTGTCGCCTCACAGCAAGAAGGTCCGGGTTCGAGCCCCGTGGCCGGCGAGGGCCTTTCTGTGTGGAGTTTGCATGTTCTCCCCGTGTCCGCGTGGGTTTCCTCCGGGTGCTCCGGTTTCCCCCACAGTCCAAAGACATGCAGGTTAGGTTAACTGGTGACTCTAAATTGACCGTAGGTGTGAGTGTGAATGGTTGTCTGTGTCTATGTGTCAGCCCTGTGATGACCTGGCGACTTGTCCAGGGTGTACCCCGCCTTTCGCCCGTAGTCAGCTGGGATAGGCTCCAGCTTGCCTGCGACCCTGTAGAAGGATAAAGCGGCTAGAGATAATGAGATGAGATAAAAACATCGAATTTGAAGGTTTTTCCAAACTTTTGACTGGTACTGTATACGGAGTTTTCAGTCACTGAAAACAGCTACTTTCGCAAACTCTGGGCAGAGTGGAGATTTCTGAAAACTCCATCTTCAGACACGCGTGTAAATCGGGAAAACGAAGCAGCAGTGGGCGAGAGGGCGCGCGCGAATATAATGAGTCAGAGGTGTGAATCTTTCACCGAATGCCAATTGTCCCGGTTCTTCATGAAATCGCACGCGCAAGTTTGGGGAGGCTGGGACCTCCCCTGGCCGAGTTACGAGCGTGCAAAGTCGGGCTGGAGCTGCCGATAGAAACGAAACTCAAGCCGAGCACCGCGGCTCGTTGCCTACGCTGAACCTCCCCGGGACTAGACAGTAGCAGAAGCTGTATTTATTTATTTATGCCTATCTAGCGCAACAACTTATTCCTTTACATATACTCAAACATAGCACAAGAAAGGGTTCAACAATAGGCAATCACAGCAGCTTGGTGAAGTTCTAAATCACATCGGTGTCAGACCTATGGGCCTACCCCCTTTTTTTTTCTTCCTCGGATCTGCATCACTCTCATTATTGACCTTTAGCGCTCCCAGTTGACGGAAATCCGTCGTAGCGACGGAAAACTTTAATCCATGTGTTCAGTGTTCTCCACGGGCACTTTTAAAGTGGCACACCACCACATTATAATTCTGGCCCGCCACCCTTCCCTTGGCCAAAAAAAAAAAAAAAGTAGTAACTTCATCAGTATACGGGTGGTTCTCCACTATAGTTGCAAATTGGTGTCACCTCACTTAACAAGTATTCTGAGACCAGGCCTTTAAATAAAATCAGGGTGTCTGTTCATATGCCTTCCTATTGATTATAAAAATTTATATTAAATTTTATCCACTCAAATATAATAGTGTTGGTAGAATTTTTCATTGGAAGTACCCAAGGGGGTCCAAAATGCGCGTCTCATACATCCCAGAAGGAAAATAAACCCTTGCTGAAAAATATTTATTGGTGTTATTATTTTGTGTCACCCATTTAAATATGATCAATACTGTCCATGCAGCATGAAGAAAAGCACATTTTGAAAATATTTCCAATACTAGTCAGAAATTTTCCCGCCAAGAAATTGATTTTTGGTGTCCCAAGTAATTAAGTCACTACACTAACAGTACTAACTAGAGACACCTGGGGAAAATGGACAGAACTATTCTAATGAGATGACTGCAGTGCATTGTGGGAATCCCACAAGTTCAAGGGAGGGAAACACTGAATTTCATATTGTGGTAGTTTTCCAGCATTGTTCAGGTTTGTATGGCAATTTTTAACAGAATTTATAATAGCAGTCAATATACTAACACTTCTAGAATGATGTAGGCCCAGCTTTGTCATGAAAACACGTTTGTGCCATGAATGTGAGTTAGAAGACCTTTCAACTAGACTACAATGCACAGGCATCATATACACATCTGCACCCTGGTGACCAGATGATGAACTATTTGTCCATACACTAACACTGGGGTCTGTTTGTGTACTGACTATTGTGTTAGTGTATTGACCAATTTGATAGGATGACAGTTTGATGTCTCTCGATCCCTTTTGTCAACCTACTAGTATATAGGCCTATACCTAGTATATGTATCCTACCAGGATATCTTTAAAGGTTTTCTGATTAGGCCTAGTCAATTTCTGAGAGTGTCCCCGTCACCAGAAATTCCAAGAACTCTAGGCACATGATGATTCCTACATCTACACGGACCCAACTAGTAAAAAAATCACCCAGATTTGGTGTAGTGATTGGGACATTTATCCAGCGCCTGGTGTAGTCATGAATTTGGACATTGTTTGGATTGACTAAAATGTCAAAAGCACGGGCAAATTTAGAAAAGTGAGGAAATGTTAAATTAGGCTACTTTATAATTGGTGTCATGAAATGTTGCCTTAGGTTCTTATATGTTTTGTTCCTAATTTTGTTAACACATGGTTAATGTTGTTAATGTTGTTGCCATTTTTGAGGTTCAAAAATTAAATCTATTACTGTTCTGCTCAAATAATCAACTTCGTTGTCTTATTTTTGAACATCAGTACACAAACATGCTGTCAGTACACAAACGCTGCACCCTTTTAATACATATATTTATTGTTCTATTGTGATAAATATACATTTTCAAATAGAATTATTTATAATAAGGCCCAGATTTATAATTGGGGTCAATTACATTTTGATTTTGGTCAGAGATTATGGATTTATTAGGCATTTCAGAGACCTGTTTGTGTACTGACACAGACAAGGGCAACCTTGACCTTGAAATGGCCTTGAATTTTGCCATATCGAGCAATAAGAAGATACTTGGATAAAACTCCAAAATTGGCTACCAGAATTCTGCCTTATGAACTTATCAGTTTGCTCAAGGTCCATTTCCCAATTTGCAACTATAGTGGAGAACCACCCATACACCAAATAAATCAAAGTACAGGGATCGAAACGGGAATTCGGGAGCACTGGGAGCACTGGTCCAAATGGAGTAGCACTGGTCCATATTTATAATTACAAATTTCAAGCCGATTTTATATATTTATTCATATAATACAACCATATTATACATGAGTGATCAATTTCAACTGTCTATAAACTTCTTCCTCAGTCATCTCATTATCATCACAATCTTTGAAACCCTCATCCAGATCATCATCATCATCTATCGGGTCATACACCACATCATGCTGCGCCTCCTCGTCATCTTCCACCTCCTCATTCTGTCTCTCCTGGGGCTCTACATCTCCTGCCACATACTCCCTCTCATCACCTGCAGGCTGAGCAATCGCATGCTCTAATTGGCTACTCTAATACTAAGATATCAGCTTATATACTGTGAGTAGAGAAAAATAAAATGGTGGCTTTGTTACCAAGTATTTAAAAGAAACAGAAATAAGGGCCACATACTTGAGTGATATCCGTTTGTTTTGATAGCTGTCAGAAATGTCAAGCCAAGGGCTTTTAAACTTCGTGGGGGTCTAATCTATCTGACCAATAGCGGTTCAAGCTACATTTGTCTTCAAGGGCAGCAACGAAAATGAACGGGAAGAAACGAAACTTCGCGCAGCCATGCTGCATGTAGCGGTGTATACTGCGCACGTAAACAATATGGCGGCGCCCGCGTCTATGCCAACTTGACAAATGTCTCACAAAATCTATTGAAATTATCGTAAAAAACGGTAAAATAGACCAAGTTCTGCTTAAAATGGGCGAGAATCGTTGATAAAAACCATTGAGGCAGTGAGTAGTTTGATATATATAGCGTGGCGAGCCAGTCACCCACTCGGTCGAGTACATGTCACTAGTCGCCCGTACCCTTTCCAACTCGCATTGGCGAGTGGGCGACCGCCTGTTTCGATCCCTGAAGTATTCGCTTTATTATAATTTTGTAATTATTTAACACGCAGAAGACCATTAAACGAATGCATACAGGACTACCTGAAGTGGCCACGCGATTGCAATAGGAAAACATCTGGCTGGCTGCATACAGATTATGCCACAGAGCTCTGCAGATTGAGGTCTATCCCTGCGTTACACTACACCGCACCACATTACACTATACTGACGCACAGTAACGCTGGAAGCTACAAGCTGCAGCTAGCCAGCGGCTGAATAACTTTGCGGTGCACACGCAGGTTGCTTGTAGTGTTATTGTGCAACGGTTACGCTTATCTATCATCTTTTCTGACCATACACAGTTACAGTAATCGTATAATAGCGCGCACACATGCGCGTTAGTTAAATTCAGGCCTTTTATTTTATGTATCTGTGATTGTGTAGGCGAGAGCTGCATTTTCCTGTTGCTTCCCTGTGGTTGTTTACCGCAGGACTTCGGGTCGTTTGACCCAGGAACCCGGAACTACGGAGGCCGGGGTGACTTTATAGTGCCAGTCTCGGGCACACGCACCAGCTCATGCATGGATTGTAGTGGTTTCACCCAATTAACATTAACTATGTTAAAAAAAATGCATTTATTGTAATTGGGTATTTTATTTATGAATTAGGCCATTATTAAAAAATTTTCTGTTTCCGGTCCACCGGCCGGGTGTGTGCCGTTTGTGCGGGTGAAATTTTTTTTTAACGCTGGTTTTTCGACTTTTTTTTTTCGGGCTCGTAAATCTAAACTCGAACTTGACATTTACGCATTCCCAGGGCTTTCCACTGCCTTTTCCACAGGCTCATACTGCCTCCGCCGAGTGCGTGCGCGCACACTACTGCCTCCGCCGAGTGCGTGCGCGCACACCGCATGTCGGGGCCGCGGATCCCCTGATCAACGAAGTCGGCGGGGAATTTGTGGTTATTATCGGTACAAACAGCGCGAATCACAACTTAAATGAGTGCGGTTCAGTTTGACATTATTGTCAGTCCGTTAGATAAACATTTAATTTTATTAAAATCGAAAATTAATATTTAGAGCCTGTGGGCTACAAAAATAGTCATTAAAGTAGCCGGCTGGACTTAATTGTGTAGTCGGCTGTATGGTCGGCAGCCGACGCTTGTGGAAAGCCCTGTCGAATCAGCTCTGCGCATGCGCTGTGCGGCACAAAAAAAAATGGCAGCCACCATGAAGGAAGGAGATCCGGAGTTTTCAAACATTTGCTTAAGTGTGAAATCACAAAATGGTATTCTAGCGAACAACAAAATAGTAAAGATTCAGAAAAACAAATCATTCAGTGAACATTTTAATAGCGTAATTTCATCCGAACTAGGCCTAGCGCTCAATTTAGAACTACAAAAAGTCCGTGTGTCGGACATTTTAAGTACCTTTTGTAAAAGTTTTGCAAATGTTGCAGTCAGCATTTAAAATGCTAACTTAAAGTTTTTGTACAAGTTTCAGTTGATTAAACTGTCATTTTATTAAATGTGTCTGCTTTTGTAATAAAAAAAAAGTACTGAAAGAAAAAGCAAACAGCATTGCAATTTCTTATCCATCCATATATAATTAAAAAAAAAAAAAATCCCTCCCTCCCGACTGAAAATTTTTTTGCTCACCCGGTGGACAGGAAACGGATTTTTTTTTTAAGGATGGCCTTATAGAGATTGCTGGCATGCACTTAGACCTGAAATTGTTATGTAAATGTATGGTTTATGCGATGTTGGTAATAATTGGTCTCTTCTAGTGGGTGGGGACAAGGCCACTATATCTAGCCCTCTGAAGGGAGGCGGATTAGTCGGGTCATGGGCACTGTCTTATGTAGTAGGCCTGTAATGTGCATGTAATCAGGCGGTACAAACATAGTGCAATACAGTATTCTGTTTTGCATGCAAAAGTATTTTTTTGTTGTAATAATTACTTGAACTTTCACTTTATCATTATAATTTATTTTGTGTTAAATTTCTGCTGCTACTTTAGGAAACCGGACCCAATAAAACATCTTGTATTAAAAAAGTTCTATCTTTGGCCGTTGTCCATCAGATATGTACAGTAAGAACGTTAATTTTTTGTCAAATGATTTTAACAAATGATGATTTAGCATTTCCTATCCATTTATTGGCCAGTTTCACTGTCAAAAAAAGCCCAAAGTCCATCAGCTTCAAGGGGGGCTTTGCCTGCCCTGGCCCCCCCACCAGGGCTCCCCCAAACCCCTGCCACCACCTTTTATTTTTGAAAAGTGGAGAACCCTGATGTTGAAAGAGTTAATAAACAAACAGACACCTCCTTATCAGTTGGATGCATTTTCTGTTCACATCAGGTGTTTCCTTCTAGAAGATATTTTACTGACAGCTGCAAGGAGGTGGGGAAAATTCCACCAAAATTACTGACCCCGCTCTTAGACTAAATATCATCATGAGTAAACACTGGCTGAGGTCAGAATCTCCTATCCTTGGTCTCTCGGTATCCCTGTACAGCTTAGTTTTTCCACTGTAACACATCCTCTACAAATTCATCAGCTAATTATCAAAAACCATGAATAAAGCTTAAAGGTCATAGGCAAGGGTCGGAGGTGGAACGTACAACCCCGATTCCAAAAAAGTTGGGACAAAGTACAAATTGTAAATAAAAATGGAATGCAATGATGTGGAAGTTTCAAAATTCCATATTTTATTCAGAATAGAACATAGATGACATATCAAATGTTTAAACTGAGAAAATGTATAATTTAAAGAGAAAAATTTGGTGATTTTAAATTTCATGACAACAACACATCTCAAAATAGTTGGGACAAGGCCATGTTTCCCACTGTGAGACATCCCCTTTTCTCTTTACAACAGTCTGTAAACGTCTGGGGACTGAGGAGACAAGTTGCTCAAGTTTAGGGATAGGAATGTTAACCCATTCTTGTCTAATGTAGGATTCTAGTTGCTCAACTGTCTTAGGTCTTTTTTGTCGTATCTTCCGTTTTATGATGCGCCAAATGTTTTCTATGGGTGAAAGATCTGGACTGCAGGCTGGCCAATTCAGTACCCGGACCCTTCTTCTACGCAGCCATGATGCTGTAATTGATGCAGTATGTGGTTTGGCATTGTCATGTTGGAAAATGCAAGGTCTTCCCTGAAAGAGACGTCGTCTGGATGGGAGCATATGTTGCTCTAGAACCTGGATATACCTTTCAGCATTGATGGTGTCTTTCCAGATGTGTAAGCTGCCCATGCCACACGCACTAATGCAACCCCATACCATCAGAGATGCAGGCTTCTGAACTGAGCACTGATAACAACTTGGGTCGTCCTTCTCCTCTTTAGTCCGAATGACACGGCGTCCCTGATTTCCATAAAGAACTTCAAATTTTGATTCGTCTGACCACAGAACAGTTTTCCACTTTGCCACAGTCCATTTTAAATGAGCCTTGGCCCAGAGAAGACGTCTGCGCTTCTGGATCATGTTTAGATACAGCTTCTTCTTTGAACTATAGAGTTTTAGCTGGCAACGGCGGATGGCACGGTGAATTGTGTTCACAGATAATGTTCTCTGGAAATATTCCTGAGCCCATTTTGTGATTTCCAATACAGAAGCATGCCTGTATGTGATGCAGTGCCGTCTAAGGGCCCGAAGATCACGGGCACCCAGTATGGTTTTCCGGCCTTGACCCTTACGCACAGAGATTCTTCCAGATTCTCTGAATCTTTTGATGATATTACGCACTGTAGATGATATGTTCAAACTCTTTGCAATTTTACACTGTCGAACTCCTTTCTGATATTGCTCCACTATTTGTCGGCGCAGAATTAGGGGGATTGGTGATCCTCTTCCCATCTTTACTTCTGAGAGCCGCTGCCACTCCAAGATGCTCTTTTTATACCCAGTCATGTTAATGACCTATTGCCAATTGACCTAATGAGTTGCAATTTGGTCCTCCAGCTGTTCCTTTTTTGTACCTTTAACTTTTCCAGCCTCTTATTGCCCCTGTCCCAACTTTTCTGAGATGTGTTGCTGTCATGAAATTTCAAATGAGCCAATATTTGGCATGACATTTCAAAATGTCTCACTTTCGACATTTGATATGTTGTCTATGTTCTATTGTGAATACAATATCAGTTTTTGAGATTTGTAAATTATTGCATTCCGTTTTTATTTACAATTTGTACTTTATCCCAACTTTTTTGGAATCGGGGTTGTAGAATATCAACTTTATTTTCTAGAAGAATGACCCAAAAAGCAAATTCAATCTTCCTGGTGTCTAATTTGCACCCTAAAATTGAATAAAACGGTTAAAATATACTGGTTTGCGCAAGTTCTGAAGGTTTGTTTACATCTCACTTATGTGCACTTTCACCGCCAGGAGGCCGTCGTCGTGACGGCATTGAAGCCAAACAGACCGGGAGCAGTTCTGTGTTTACTTGCAAACCGAGCACAAATGTATGGACTTTGGTCGTGAGAGGTTGTGTAAAATGTCTGAAAGCTAGGGCTGTAACGATATGCGTATCGAAATCGAAATCGCGATACGCAGAGCCACGATCCGTATCGCGATACAAGAAGGCAGAATCGCGGTACACCCTTTCAAACTTCTCCTCAGCCCAAAAACAGAGGCGCTTCCAAACTTCAATTTATGAATACTTTACTTTTTATTTAAATTACATTTTAAACTTACTTAAATTACTTTTATTTTTTTATATCTATTAGTAAGTCGTTTTTTCGCCGACCTGCGACAATCTTCTGTGAGTCACGCAACGTCCACACTCGCCACTGGCAGAGCATTCATTTCTTTTAAGCGGTCGCCATTCTGGTTGCGACGCAGGGAGCGAATCTGTAAACAAGCAGCTCATTGGCTGGCTAGGTGTGCCACAAGCCAATCACAATCACTTGACCGGAAAGGCATGCAGTGTTGCCAGATTGGGCAGGTTTAGGTGCTTTTTGGCTGGTTTTGAACATATTTTGGGGTGGAAAACGTTAGCAGTATCTGGCAACACTGAAGGCATGTCTGCTTGGGCGGAAGCCTTCTGCGGCAGTTACATTTTGACACGCGAGCAATGTTTCACCATAAAAATTCCGTAATTTCCATCTGTTTTCCGCGATCACAGAAAATCACTGGCCCTATGAGAGTGAGACAGTGAGAGAGCCACCCCCCCAAAAAAATCTTAATGGATTTACACGATTTGGAAAAATGACTTTTTCAGAACCGAAAAAAACAGAGCTTCCGGCTCAACAGTATTATTTTGAGAAATAAAACAGTCTTTGGATATACATTTGTTCATTTTTGCATACATATTACTCATTCTCTGCAGTGGTCTGAATTATTTGTTATTAAATAGTTAATGTAAGTAAGTAAATGTTAATAAGTCAAATTTACTACTTTTAAAAACATTTTTAAAAAAAATCATGGGCGTATCGAATCGTGGGTCAAAAATCGCGATACGAATCGAATCATGAGTTGGGTGTATCGTTACAGCCTTACTGAAAGCAATAGAGATTTTGAAGTAGGAACTCTCCAAATTGAATAGAGGTGAAGCCATACATGTATGATCCTATGGCCGTTGCGAAGCAATCAGTGAATGTGGCTCACTGGTTTGACCGTGCGGCCTCGGAATCGGACAGCAATTCGGCCGACTCTGATCGCGGGGACCCCGGACCTCAACAAGACTCGCGCCCAAACGATTTATTCTGGTAGTTATGATAAACTCTTACTTTCATTGTCATACTAAATAAGAGCCCTTTTGAAGAATAATTAAACTGCCCTCCCTAGTGGATATAGGGAACGATTACTTGACAGTGCGCCGGTAGGCCACATTAGCCTGCAATCCGCGGCATTATACTATTTATAGCTGACTCTAAGTGAGGAAATATCCCTTTGTCTCCTTTCCACAATGATTGTACAGGATTCCTCAGCATTCTTGACTTGTCAATTGCAAGCAAAGGTAAAAATGTTCACCCCCAATCTTCTCCTTTTTGCTTGAGCGTTGCTGCTCCATCTCTTCTTTGACTGCTTGATTTTGTGTTCGAATTTTGTCGGAACAGCGTCAGGTTTGAGCCTTCTCTGTCCGACACTGACACCTAAACTCTCCAACAGATGGGGATTCTTCAAAAATGAATCAATGCTCCCCCCTCGAAGTGATCGGAGCACAGAGTAGCGTATTTACCCGGCTACCAACCCTCTCGCTTCTCACGCACAATCCACTCTCTCCACCTCTTCTCCTCTCTCGGTAAAAGGTAAAAACTTCTTCCTGAACCGGTCCCGTTGTTACAGTCCACTGCACAAAAATAAGGCATGGTTTTTCTTTGGAAATTCCCGAACGCACGTCTGCACTCAAGCCGAACGGCAATGCAAGTAAACGGAAGTGGACTCAACCCAAGCGGTTTGTTTGTCTTGAATGACATCACGCGCCGAGTGGTCACGAAAATCGCCGAGCAGAAATTTGCCTCGATCCACGCTAACTTAATCTAACTTATTACTTATTAACAATACTTCTTGGTACCAGAAGAAAATTATAGAGGGTTTAACATATAAAAAAAGTTTCAAATGTGCATAAATTTAAAACCTTTACCTATGACCTTTAAATTCTGCTGGCGTAGGAAGCCACAAAAAAGTGAAGATTAAAGATTGTTTTTTTTAACAGTAACATACAGACCAAGATGTCTCCTAAGCAGCTTTAAAAAAAAAAAAAACCCGCTAGACTTAATTTTGCAAGCATAAAAATGACGTGACGCAAACTGCATTCAGTATTTCGCTGGCATTTTTCCTACATATTCAGAAGCTCCACATAAACAACATTTCACTTACTGCTCATATCCTCCTCGTCATCGAGTCCACTTGAGCGACGCTGACACTGTGTGGGGAAAGCGTCCTGGATGCGCATCCACAGCTCTGTGTTCACTAATGTCTTCTTCCTGCCGTTAAGTCTAGCCCAAGTAGAGACACGCTTTCGGCAAAGAGGACAGCATATATTGGCCTTGTCCACAGCCTCCAGGAAGCAGGGTTTACAGAACGTATGGGTGCACGGCAGTGTGACCGGCTCCAGGAAGATCTCAAGGCAGATAGGACACAAGCAGTCTGCCTGGTTCAGTTTCCCTTCCTGCTCCAACTCCGGGTGTTCTTCTGAAACAGGTGCCATCATGAACGCAGACGTCTGTCTGTCTGTGTTTCCAAAGCAAGAAGTTGTTAAGGCAGAAGACGTGTAACAGTCAACACAAGTTTCCTGAGTTGGTCAAGACAAACACTAGACTATAACCATCACCTTCCTCCAGCTGTACTAGCATACAACACTTCATTCTAGAATTAACGTAAAAGGCTCACAGCTCAGTTTCAACTAAATTGGGTTTTGAGAAATAATGTAGAGATTATGGCAGACAGCATTTGAGCTTTTAGGTCTATTACAGCTGCATTTTTTCCCCCTAAATAACAGGAATAGAGGTTTAGTTAGCTAACTTATTTACACGTTTAGTTATGAAGCATCACTGACACTAAAATAAGATTCAACTATCTGAATTAATCAAATTTAGTCTAAAGTTGCAGCTAGAATTAAAACCTGCCAAAATGTGTAACCCTTCAGCTGACTCAGTAACATTATATCTCAAATACAACCCCAATTCCAAAAAAGTGGGGACGCTGTGTAAAATGTAAATAAAACAGAATGTGTTAAATTGCAAATCATGAAAACCCTATATTTCATTGAAAATAGTACAAAGACAACATATCAAATGTTGAAACTGAGAAATTTTATTGTTTTTTGAAAAATATATGCTCATTTTAAATTTGATGTCAGCAACACGTTTCAAAAAAGTTGGGACAGGGGCATGTTTACCACTGTGTTGTATCACCTCTACTTTTAACAACACTCTGTAAATGTTTGGGAACCGAGGAGACCAGTTGCTGTAGTTTCGAAAGAGAAATGTTGTCCCATTCTTGCCTGATCTACAATTTCAGTTGCTCAACAATTTAGGGTCTCCTTTGTTGTATTTTGCGCTTCATAATGCGCCAAATGTTTTAAACGGGAGACAGATCTGAACTGTAGGCAGGCCAGTTTAACACCTGGACTCTTACTACAGAGCCATACAGTTTTAATATGTGCACAAAGCGGTTTGGCATCGTCTTGTTGAAAGAAGGAAGGACTTCCCTGGAAAAGATTTTATCTGGATGCAGGGCTTTGAACCGGTTCAAGGAACGAAAACCGGGAACTTTTTCTATTTCACATGGAACAGAAACTAAACCAGAAACTTTATTATTTTTTATCCTCCGGAACAGAAACGCTTATTAAAAATAATGGTAACCAGTTAATACCAGAGATGCACCGATTGACCGGCTGCCGATCGGAATCGGCCGATTTTCACGTGATCGGCCATGACCGGCGACCGGCCGGTCAAAATTAAAATATGCCGATTTTCTGCCGATCAAAACTTGTGTATCACATAGAGATGAAAGTGGAAATACTCGTAATTCGCAACTAAAAAGGCTGCAGCTACACTGGCAGCTTGAACATGCTTTCTAGTGCGATTGTGTTGCGCTTGCGCAGAACAGTGTCAGTCCTGAGCGCCTAACGAGCACCGGCGCGCGCGCCGTTAACAAAAAAAAAAATTCACGATAGTTAATTTTTTTTTTTTGTGCCAGATATTGGATGTGAAAAGAAGAAAACATTTGTGGTTGTGTGAATTTCCCATTACAGGAATTAATACGTTAGCCTATTACCAAACATCTAGTTAGATTTGTACAAAGAGAGAAAGAAAAAAATGTCTTTTTGTTTGTTTTACGACCTTGGTTGCACTTGATTCCATTGGAAATTACTCTACAAATACACATTTGACAAAGATGATAGAATGGCTATGGTTTAAGTATGACTGGAAATTATTTTTGTATTTTGATACTGAATGAAGAAATGGGTTGTTCTATAAGGCATAAGTTTTCAGATGTAAATAGGCTTATGAAAGTGTGTTCCGTAGCAGTTGGCAAATAATATATGAGGGGGAAGTTGTTTTTGTGCCAGATATTGGATGGGAAAAGAAAAAATGTTTGTGTGAATTTCCTATTACAGGAATTAATATGTTAATACCAAACATGAAGAAAGATTTTACAAAGAACAATGTCTTTTTGTTTGTTTTCAACCTTTGAGGTGTTGAAAATTTATTACTGAAAATCTGGCAGAATGTTCTATTAAAGAAAAGATAAAAAGAAAATAGTCTTTGTGTGTGCTGTGAAGTGGTTTGAAAAAATGAAATCGGAATCGGCCAAAATCGGTATCGGCAGGTCACACTCCATGGAAAATCGGAAATCGGAATCGGCCCAAAAAATTGCAATCGGTGCATCTCTAGTTAATACCGGTTTTTATTTCGTTCCTCAAAGTTTCCGTAGCCTACAAATAAAAAAGTCATTCTTCTCCTGCGCAAGTTTCTATGACCCGCTGGGGTTCACTTCCTGTGTGACGTTCGCTGACTGAATGGAGAGAGCGGGAAGGTGGACTACTATCACGTCTCCATGTGATAATAAGTGAGTAAGTGCATTACTCAGTTAGTGCATTACTGAGTGTCTGAGCAAAGAAGAGCCTGAACGTTGCAACCTCCCTATTGGCTGTTTGTAAAAATGTATCAATTGTTGCCCTTCCCACGGGAATCATCGCGGGCTCGAGAGACGAGACCTGACGAGTTAGTTCGTTGGTAGCAGAACAAAATGTCTGGACACAAATCGGGTTTTCAGAAAAGGAAAGAAAATAAACGGAGGGTCAAAAATACAAAAAAGGAGGCAGAAAATGCAAAACGAGTTTTAAGGTAGGACAAATGGTTGCTTTTTAAGGCAGCCCGCCGTGGCTGCAGGCTTTCAGTTGTGTCATTGAATGGTTACTTTTCTGAGGCAGCCCGCTGTGGCTGCCTGCAGGCTTATTTATTATAGCCCATTTAGTTAAAATAGTTGATATAAAATGTTTATAGTTATAGTTATGTGATGGTTGTCCTGATTTAGACTGTTTTTTTGGGGGGGTGGGGGGGGGTTGCGCGATGTTGCACCCGGGTCCAGATTAGGGCAGAACCGGCCCTGGCTACATTTCAGGTGTAGTTTGTTTTATGTATGTATGTACTTGCATAGATGTGTACTTGGTCTTCCAATATGGCGCCTAACAAAATCTCGCGGCGCGGTGACGTCATGCGGTAGCCCTCTATAGGGCCTGACTAGCCTTTGGTAACACACTAAACGAATTCTCTTTCATTTTTGGCACTTTTTCTGTTTGTGTAGATGGGAAGACATACTGAGAATCCAAATCACCAACATTTGAAATAATAATTGTTTTGAATTATTTCTTGTTTTATTTAATGAAGGTTGTAATAGAATTAGCCGACATTTGGCTTAAGCTGGATGAGACAGGGACATAATTTTATAGCCATTTGTTAAACAGCTGACAGGGAACATAATTAACCTTTCCGGGAACAAAATTTTTTTGTTCTAACCGGTTCGGGAACGTCTATTTAATGGTGGAACCCAAAACCGGAAACGTTAAAATTCCATTTCTGTTCGGAACAAACCAATAGGAAAAAAATTCTGGTTCAAAGCCCTGTCTGGATGGCAGCATATTGCTCTGAAACGTGTATATATCATTCAGCATTAATGATGCCTTCTCAGATGTACAAGCTACCCATGCCATGTGCACTAATGCACCCTCATACCATCACAGATGCTGGCTTTTGAACTGTGCACTGATAACAAGCCGGATGGTCCCTCTCCTCTTTAGCCTGGAGGACGTGGGGTCCATGATTTCTAAAAAGAATTTCTACTTTTGATTCGTCAGACCTCGGGACAATTTTCCACTTCGCCTCAGTCCATCGTAAAAGAGCTCGGGCCCAGAGAAGGTGGCGGTGTTTCTGGATATTGTTTATATCTGGTTTTAACTTGCATTTGTGGATGCAGTAATGAACTGTTTTCACAGACGATGGTTTTCTGAAGTGTTCCTGAGCCCGTACAGTGATTTCCACTACAGACACGTGTCTGCTTTTAATGCAGTGTCGCCTGAGGGCCTGAAGATCACAGGCATCCAATGTCAGTTTTCAGCCTTGTCTCTTGCATACAGAGATTTCTCCGGATTCTCTGAATCTTGTAATGATATTATGTACCATAGATGATGTTATCCCCAAATTCTTTGCAGTTTTACATTGAGGAACATTATTCTTAAACTATTGTACTGTTTGCCCAATCAGTCTTTCACAGAGCAGTGAACCCCTCCCCATCTTTACTTCTGAGAGACTCCGCCTCTCTGGGATGCTCTTTTTAAACCCAATCATCTTACTGACCTGTTTCCAATTAACCTAATTAGGTGTTGTTAGCATTACACAACTTTTCCAGTCTTTTGTTGCCCCGTCCCAACTTTTCTGAAATGTGTTGCTGACATCAAATTCAAAATGAGCATATATTTTTCAGAAAACAATAAAATTTCTCAGTTTCAACATTGATATCTTGTCTATTTACTATTTTTCAATAAAGTATAGGGTTCCCATGACTTGCAAATCTTCTCATTCTGTTTTTATTTATGCTTTACATAGTGTCCCAACTTTTTTGGAATTGAGGTTGTATAAGAAACATTACCTGACAGTTATTATTAACTTTATATTACACTGAGGTGTTTTATGCTACTCATATTGTTTTCCACGCACTTACAACATTGTATATTGTGTCTAACTCTCCAAGTCAAATAAATGTCATAAAATGTACTTACCTTGCTATGCTATGCTATGCTAGGTGCACGACCAAAACTAGTTAGCTTCCAAAACTTCAGGCGAATAATGAAATTAAAAAGAGCAAGTTAACTAGTCAATAAACTTTAAACATAGAACAAAACAAATCGTTTACATCACAAGCTAAAAGTGCTAAGTGTTTACCTCAGACAGGCCCAAAACACCCGGGAAAGAGATTTTTCACTGAGGCTGTGAAGTCAGCAACAACAGTCCCAGGACTCAGGGTTAATTTAATTTCAAAATAAAAGTACTAACATATACTAAGGACTCGGGTGGGTGGGGGTTGGGGGATATATAATAATTCTTCAAACAAAGGGCTGGTGTGACTCCAGACTTTTCATCTCATCTCATTATCTCTAGCCGCTTTATCCTGTTCTACAGGGTCGCAGGCAAGCTGGAGCCTATCCCAGCTGACTACGGGCGAGAGGTGGGGTACACCCTGGACAAGTCGCCAGGTCATCACAGGGCTGACACATAGACACAGACAACCATTCACACTCACATTCACACCTACGGTCAATTTAGAGTCACCAGTTAGCCTAACCTGCATGTCTTTGGACTGTGGGGGAAACCGGAGCACCCGGAGGAAACCCACGCGGACACGGGGAGAACATGCAAACTCCACACAGAAAGGCCCTCGCCGGCCACAGGGCTCGAACCCGGACCTTCTTGCTGTGAGGCGACAGCGCTAACCACTACACCACCGTGCCGCCCCTTATTTCTATCATCTCATCTCATTATCTCTAGCCGCTTTATCCTTCTACAGGGTTGCAGGCAAGCTGGAGCCTATCCCAGCTGACTATGGGCGAAAGGCGGGGTACACCCTGGACAAGTCACCAGGTCATCACAGGGCTGACACATAGACACAGACAACCATTCACACTCACATTCACACCTACGGTCAATTTAGGGTGTTTTCACACTTGGTCCCTTTCAGCCATCTAACCGAACTCAGATCGATGACTCAGCATTTTTTGCGCATATGTGAACACTCCAACCGTACCCAGACCCCTTTAAAGCGAACCGAACTGAGACCACCTCAGGAGGTGGTCTCAGTACGGTTCGCTAAAAATCAACGGTACGGTTCGCCTAATCTGCGCATTGTGAACAAAAAGCGCACCGGGTTCACTTCACCTTCTTCACTGTAGTTTAACCTTCTTCATTTGCTATAGTTGGTCACGTGACTGTAGCAGGGAAACTCAACTTCCTTTTGCAACTTACCACAGCCGCTTTACAGTTCTCTGAACTTACTGACTGATGAGTCGGCCACAATAATATAACTATATATATATATATATATATATATATATATATACACACACAGTGGTGCTTGAAAGTTTGTGAACCTTTTAGAATTTTCTATATTTCTGCATAAATATGATCTAAAACATCATCGGATTTTCACACAAGTCCTAAAAATAGATAAAGAGAACCCAGTTAAACAAATGAGACAAAAATATTATACTTGGTCATTTATTTATTGAAGAAAATGATCCAATATTACATATCTCTGAGTGGCAAAAGTATGTGAACCTTTGCTTTCAGTATCTGGTGTGACCCCTTTGTGCAGCAATAACTGCAACTAAACGTTTGCGGTAACTGCTGATCAGTCCTGCACACCGGCTTGGAGGAATTTTAGCCCATTCCTCCAGACAGAACAGCTTCAACTCTGGGATGTTGGTAGGTTTCCTCACATGAACTACTCACTTCAGGTCCTTCCACAACATTTTGATTGGATTAAGGTCAGGACTTTGACTTGGCCATTCCAAAACATTAACTTTATTCTTCTTTAACCATTCTTTGGTAGAACGACTTGTGTCCTTAGGGTCATTGTCTTGCTGCATGACCCACCTTCTCTTGAGATTCAGTTCATGGACAGATGTCCTGACATTTTCCTTTAGAATTCACTGGTATAATTCAGAATTAATTGTTCCATCAATGATGGCAAGCCATCCTGGCCCAGATGCAGCAAAACAGGCCCAAACCATGATACTACCACCACCATGTTTCACAGATGGGATAAGGTTCTTATGCTGGAATGCAGTGTTTTCCTTTCTCCAAACATAACGCTTCTCATTTAAACCAAAAAGTTCTATTTTGGTCTCATCCGTCCACAAAACATTTGTCCAATAGCCTTCTGGCTTGTCCACGTGATCTTTAGCAGACTGTAGACAAGCAGCAATGTTCTTTCTGGAGAGCAGTGACTTTCTCCTTGCAGCCCTTTCATGCACACCATTGTTGTTCAGTGTTTTCCTGATGGTGGACTCATGAACATTAACATTAGCCAATGTGAGAGAGGTCTTCAGTTGCTTAGAAGTTACCCTGGGGTCCTTTGTGACCTTGCCGACTATTACACGCCTTGCTCTTGGAGTGATCTTTGTTGGTCGCCCACTCCTGGGGAGGGTAACAATGGTCTTGAGTTTCCTCCATTTGTACACAATCTGTCTGACTGTGGATTGGTGGAGTCCAAACTCTTTAGAGATGGTTTTGTAACCTTTTCCAGCCTGATGAGCATCAGCAACACTTTTTCTGAGGTCCTCAGAAATCTCCTTTGTGCGTGCCATGATACACTTCCACAAACATGTGTTGTGAAGATCAGACTTTGATAGATCCCTGTTCTTTAAATAAAACAGGGTGCCCACTCACACCTGATTGTCATCCCATTGATTGAAAACACCTGACTCTAATTTCACCTTCAAATTAACTGCTCATCCTAGAGGTTCACATACTTTTGCCACTCACAGATATGTAATATTGGATCATTTTCCTCAATAAATAAATGACCAAGTATAATATTTTTGTCTCATTTGTTTAACTGGGTTCTCTTTATCTACTTTAAGGACTTGTGTGAAAATCTGATGATGTTTTAGGTCATATTTATGCAGAAATATAGAAAATTCTAAAGGGTTCACAAACTTTCAAGCACCACTGTGTATATATATATATATGTGCTGTCAAAGTTAACGCGATAACGCGATCTCAATTTAACGCGATTTAAAAAAATAGTGCCGTTAACGCAAATTCTAATTTGGCCCTGCGAGTCACCCGTAGTTCCTGCTGAGGCTTGTCGCGTGCTGCGTTTAACTGTACCAACAGGTTTACCGTCCAAATGAGATCACATGGGATTACCTTTCACAGGTGAGACTGGAAAAATACTTTTCAATACTTTTCCTTCAGTCTTCAGTTTTCCAGCTCATCTCCACCAGGTAGGTGTAGAGTTATAAGCAGTGAGAATTAAATAATACAGCGCCACACTATGATGAACGTTTTTGAACGTATGATGAATGTTTTTATTTTTGTTATCTGTTTTTTTCTTCTTTTATGGCAAATACTTCTCTTCAAAAGAAACTAATGAAGAGTAAAATAAAACTTTTTTTATTTTCACAGTGATATGCACTTTATTTTTCATCCCTTGGTTTTCTCATCTAATATGGAAGTTATGGATGTCAGTGGCTGTGACAAGACATGTTATGCTCTGCAATAAAAAAAAAAAAAACATTGGTACAAAGCAAGCCCATTCACTTTATGCTGATAAGAGAATTACAATGTTTTTTCATGTGACAAAAATGTGCGATTAAATTGCAATTAAATATTTTAATCGCCTGACAGCACTAACATATATATATATATAAATAACATTTTCCTTAATCCGCACTATTTTGATCAAAGAATATAGCAGAGCAAGCATGGCAGCAGACATTTTGATTCAAGAGAAAATTACCCAGAATTCCGTGCACTGGGGGTCTGAGGGCTCTAGAGGACCTGGTGTGAACAGAAAGAGGACTGAGGCCCCATCAAAGCTTAACTGGACCAGAAAGAGAACCCAGTCCTCTTTGTAATAAATTCACAGTGTGAACACAAAAAGAATTGAGTTCTTTTTCTGTTGGTCCACTTTTTGGTCCACTTAAAGAGGACTGAGTCTGGTTCCTTTAAAGGGGACCAGGTGTGAAAACACCCTTAGAGTCACCAGTTAACCTAACCTGCATGTCTTTGGACTGTGGGGGAAACCGGAGCACCCGGAGGAAACCCACGTGGACACGGGGAGAACATGCAAACTCCACACAGAAAGGCCCTCACCGGCCCCGGGGCTCGAACCCAGGACCTTCTCGCTGTGAGGCAACAGCGCTAACCACTACACCTATTTCTATCATATTTCTGTAAAAATAAAACACATTTTCAGATAAGGAGCTGCCAGTCAGTGTACTGTAGCTCCCACAGACAACACAGGACAACATACACTTTATGGCTATCAGTTTGTGGACACCTTACCTTGGAGTATGGCTGTGGTGATTTGTGTCCATTCAGCCACGAGAGAAATATTGAGGTCAGGTATTGATGTTGGAAGAGAAGGCATGGGGCACAGCGGGCATTACAGTTCATCCCAAAGGTGTTCAGTGGGGTTGAGGTCAGGGCTTTGTGTAGGGCACTTGAGTTTTTCCACTCAAACCTTGACAAACTATGTCTTTATTTAGCTCGCTTTGTGCACAGGGGCATTATCATGCTGGAACATGTTTGGGCCTCTTAGTTCCACTGAAAGGAAATCTTAACGCTACATCATCCACAGACATTCTATACAAATATTTTTCCAACTTTGTGGCAACATTTTGGGGAAGAATGACATATAGGTATAATGGTCAGATGTCCTCAAACATTTGGCCATATAGTGCAGTGTATCTGAACTCCAAAATAATACATTAATTTTAAATTAAATAACTTTTTAAATTGTTTAAAAATGTGGTCATTCATTGGGCCTTTTTCATTGTTCTTTAATTCAGCATATCAGACACTCGCTGGCTGTGCTGTGAAAATTGCGCATACAGATGCTTATCTGAATTTCCAAATCTGTCATTGCTTAACTCTTGAACATTTTCTATCGTGAATACTATTATTAAAAAGCTTATAATCTCTGATTTCCAAAGAAATTTATCTTGGTAAGATCTGTTCAGTACTTTGGGAGTAACGGCAGGTTGAAGTTGGTACAACAGAGTAAAAACTCTGCTCGCGGGACATCGGGAAACTGCCGGTGCTTTTTGATTCATGGGGAAAGCGGTCAGGCTCTCTCTCGTCTGATCAGTTTCCGACTGGATTACTCGTGAATATCAGTCAGATAACTTGTATAGGGATGTTCTTGAGCTCTCACTGTTTCTGATGAAGTATTCAGCAAAATTTTCCGTCAGCTAGTTTTGATGTTATGATTCACGAGAGACTTTGAAGTGAGTTTTCATAGCTTTACCTACTTTTTTTTCAAATCAAACTGTTTCATGTAAATAAATAACTATTTTAGAATATAACTGTAGTTGTTTTGATGAAAAATATTGAGCTCTTAGTGGTCGGAATGATATTAAAAAAAAACGGAAGTCAGAAATACGAGTGTCAATTTCAATTCAGTTTACTGGAATTGTTTATTGGATGAGGATCACGCAATTTTTTCAAGGTGAGCCTTGAAAGCTGTGAATATTAATCAAAATAATCATTTATATTATTTCGTATAAACATTAGTAGGCCCTACTTTTGAGAAATACAAAGGCCTACAGAGCACAAAGAGGGTATTAGAAATAATATTTTATTACTTTTTCATTTTGATAGAGAACGGTAGATGTGAATGACATTCAATGCTTATTTATGCATATTTTATCATTAACATCGATTTCTCCTTCTTTGTGATGTATAAATGAGAGTTAAGATCTGCTTTATATTGCACAAATAAAGTCATTTGGTGAAACTTTGAAGAAGAGAGTGTACCGATTTAACTTTTTACCTAATTAGCATAGTTAATACTAATTAAATACTAATTTGTATAATTAGTTTTTACTAATTTTTTATACTTTGTATTCAGTATACAACCATCGATGTGCCTGCCAATTTCCATGTAAATATCTTGAAAAATAAAAAGGTTATTAAGAAAAAACATTTGATCTCATGTGTTAATGAGACCCATTTTGGACCATGTGATCCGAATACAGAATATTACGACAGTTTTCTAAAAATTAAGCGGGTTTTTTTTCCATCTTTGACTTGTAATATCTCAAGAACAGATAAGCATTTTAATTCAGTAAAAAGTATGTTGTTTAGCATTCAATTCTGAATTCAATGAAAGCAGTTTCAAGAATTTGGATTGAATTTGAATTTTTACCCAGTATGCCTACTTTAATGCCTACTGTGTTGTTATTAAAAGAAAATCTTCCCAGAAAATCATAGAGTCATGAAAATGAAATGCTGGTGAATGGACCCAAATTTGACTTGGGGAAGCTCTGCATTCCGGTTTTATAGTACATTCTGTTGTAGTATAATAGTTTTATAGTAGCATCTCCAGCAAACTTTTCTGATCTTTCTGGAATATAACAAAGTAATTTGATTTTTAAGTATTTTTTGTAGTGTTTCCAGGGCATAGTGGTAGGGTTAAAATTTAAAAAATAAATAAATCTTGTATAGACAATAGCCACTTACATTTTAAAGCTGAATACGAAAACAGATGCAAATTTTTGAGTACTAAAGAGATAAAGATAATGGCATTGTGTTACAGCCCTACTGTGTGTGAGTGATAAAAGAAAATCTCTATAAATGGGACAAAATAATGTAATAAACATACTGTACATAGATTTCATAATACATTGAATTGTTTTAAAACAAAACCTGTGTTTCTCTTAAGAATTTATTTATATAGAATTTATAGATTGTCCTATGAATAATAATACAGTATTAGTCCTGTGAATATTGTGAGTCATGTAAAAATATAATTGTAATAACAACTGGATTGTCAGGACTGAGACTGCACAATTGCACTGTACAGTATTACTGAGTTCTCAAAACTGGTAGTGCAACTGCCCTTACAATTCCTGGAAAATATAAAATATACACTACCGTTCAAAAGTTTGGGGTCACTTTGAAATTTCCTTGAAAGAAAAGCACTGTTCTTTTCAATGAAGATCACTTTAAACTAATCAGAAATCCACTCTATACATTGCTAATGTGGTAAATGACTATTCTAGCTGCAAATGTGTGGTTTTTGGTGCAATATCTCCATAGGTGTATAGAGGCCCATTTCCAGCAACTCTCACTCCAGTGTTCTAATGGTACAATGTGTTTGCTCATTGCCTCAGAAGGCTAATGGATGATTAGAAAACCCTTGTACAATCATGTTAGCACAGCTGAAAACAGTTGAGCTCTTTAGAGAAGCTATAAAACTGACCTTCCTTTGAGCAGATTGAGTTTCTGGAGCATCACATTTGTGGGGTCGATTAAATGCTCAAAATGGCCAGAAAAATGTCTTGACTATATTTTCTATTCATTTTACAACTTATGGTGGGAAATAAAAGTGTGACTTTCCATGGAAAACACAAATTGTCTGGGTGACCCCAAACTTTTGAACAGTAGTGTAAATATTTTATATTTATATAAAATGAAAATATAAAAGCAAGCAAATAATTTGCCTAGATGGACAGAAATTGTTAGTGGTCATTGGACTATTTGAATTTTTGAGCTAATGAGCCAGAGCATGACCATCTGTAAACTCTCTTAGTCTTATGAATACATCATGTCCATTCATCCAACTCCTGGATAAATGTCAAACATCCTTCAAAATGTCCTCAGTGGAGGACACATTTGCCAGAGGTGAGACAGTGTCATGAGGTAAGGCTGTGGATCTTTCTGACTTTACTCTGTGTCGCAATCCAGAGGCTTCTACAGCCGCTTCTAAAACCTGCATATGGACAGACAAAAGCAAATATTACACTTTTATATCATTGACCCTTGAGTATTTATAAAATTCATTATCAAATGAGGCAAATTCACTTGATTCTCAGCCAGAGCTTCTTTAGCCATGTAGTGCTCCCTCTTGATCTTTATCTCCACCTCCTCTGGAACATCAGGAACCATCCAGTCAATCATGCGTCCAATTAGGAATACCACATGCTGAAACAAAATTTAAGAGAAAGTGTCAACCCTACACTCAAAACATTAGAAGCATGAAGTTCCTGTCCAAGATTTTAAAAAAAAAAATACAACCAGTTAAGATGTTTTGGGGCTGATAGTGTAGTATGGACTTTGTTCGTTAAAAGGTTAACAGGCGCTCCATACACCTCTAAACATAGTATCAATACTCAAATCCTCATCCAATATAGATGCTCGGGTTCTAAGATATTCTTGTGAAACAAATTAAACACTTTACGTTTAGCAGAAAGCTGCAAGTTTTTAAAGAAAATTGCATGTATTGCATTTAGATTGATAATTTTTTAATACATATTGACCACGGGCGGCACGGTGGTGTAGTGGTTAGCGCTGTCGCCTCACAGCAAAAAGGTCCTGGGTTCGAGCCCCGTGGCCGGCGAGGGCCTTTCTGTGCGGAGTTTGCATGTTCTCCCCGTGTCCACGTGGGTTTCCTCCGGGTGCTCCGGTTTCCCCCACAGTCCAAAGACATGCAGGTTAGGTTAACTGGTGACTCTAAATTGACCGTAGGTGTGAATGTGAGTGTGAATGGTTGTCTGTGTCTATGTGTCAGCCCTGTGATGACCTGGCGACTTGTCCAGGGTGTACCCCACCTTTCGCCCGTAGTCAGCTGGGATAGGCTCCAGCTTGCCTGCGACCCTGTAGAAGGATAAAGTGGCTAGAGATAATGAGATGAGATGAGATATTGACCACACCTCAAATATGATGACGAAACCTAGTCGAATAGCCAGCAGATTATAGTACTCAGGAGTGTGATGTCCCCTTTCATCCCTGAATCCCCGATACCTGAGGATAAACATTGTAACTTCAGATTCCTAATAGCCATTTTTCTTCCCTTTCACCAAATGTGATAAAAATCAACACTATATAACTGCCTGCTTTACTGGAGGAGTCTTTCTACCTGCACTGCACATCACTTTGGGTGAAGTTGTTGGGTGCAACAGAGAGGGTGAAATCGATGTAGCCTTTCAGACTGCCCTCAGTGGTGTAGCGATAGTAGAGACGTGGCAGGAAGTCAGACGTGAAAGCAATCAGGAAAGCCTAACAAGAGAACAGGAAGTTAGACATGGCCAAAATAAAGACACTTAAATTCTCATTAGCAGCTCCACTGATTATGTTTACACTAAAAAGGCATTCTTAAAAAAATACTTTCAGCAAAACTTCAAAAAAAGATATTTTAATGGTGAGTCATACAAGAAACAACAAAAAGGAGTGAAGCTGTGTTATCAAGATGTACACTACCATTCAAAAGTTTGGGGTCACCCAGACAATTTTGTGTTTTCCATGGAAAGTCACATTTTTATTTACCACCATAAGTTGTAAAATGAATAGAAAATATAGTCAAGACATTTTTCTGGCCATTTTGAGCATTTAATCGACCCCACAAATGTGATGCTCCAGAAACTCAGGCTACGTTTACATTAGACCGTATCCGTCTCGTTTTCTTCGCGGATGCACTGTCCGTTTACATTAAACCGCCTGGAAACGCCAGGAAACGGGAATCCGCCAGCGTCCACGTATTCAATCCAGATCGTGTCAGCTCCGGTGCTGTGTAAACATTCAGAATACGCGGATACGCTGTGCTGAGCTCTAGCTGGCGTCTCATTGGACAACGTCACTGTGACATCCACCTTCCTGATTCGCTGGCGTTGGTCATGTGACGCGACTGCTGAAAAACAGCGCGGACTTCCGCCTTGTATCACCTTTCATTAAAGAGTATAAAAGTATGAAAATACTGTTGCAAATACTGCCCATTGTGTAGTTATGATTGTCTTTAGGCTTGCCATCCTTCCACTTGCAAGTGGTAAGTGATATGCGCTGGGATCACACACACAGCGGCTCAGTCCCGAATCGTGGCTTGTGCACTTCACTCGCGCGCTGTGTGAGCTGCGCAGGGACGGAGTGCGCACCCTCCAGAGGGCACTCGCTGTTCAGGGCGGAGTGATTTGGAGCGCAGGATGCCCGCGGAGCCGAGCGTATCCGTGTATTGGCGTTGCTATGTGCACGCAAATCGTGTATTGGTGTTGCTGTGTGCACACTAATCGTTTTAAAAACGTTAATCTGATGATCCGCTGATACGGTCTAATGTAAACATGGGCTCAATCTGCTCAAAGGAAGGTCAGTTTTATAGCTTCTCTAAAGAGCTCAACTGTTTTCAGCTGTGCTAACATGATTGTACAAGGGTTTTCTAATCATCCATTAGCCTTCTGAGGCAATGAGCAAACACATTGTACCATTAGAACACTGGAGTGAGAGTTGCTGGAAATGGGCCTCTATACACCTATGGAGATATTGCACCAAAAACCAGACATTTGCAGCTAGAATAGTCATTTACCACATTAGCAATGTATAGAGTGGATTTCTGATTAGTTTAAAGTGATCTTCATTGAAAAGAACAGTGCTTTTCTTTCAAAAATAAGGAAATTTCAAAGTGACCCCAAACTTTTGAACGGTAGTGTACTATAAACCCGGAAAGCTCACGTTGCTAATCACAGCCAGATAGGTGATGACCTCCAGGATTGTAAACCATATCCCGATGTCCTGAGCGCGCTGAGCCACAGGCCTGCGGTACTCACACACGAATTTCTGTGCATCTAGACGTATCTCCACCCAGTTATTCACCAGGGCAAAGAGTGGTGCCAAGGGACAAGCCGCCACAAAGATTGTAATGAAACCAAACTGCAGGACTGCAAAGTAAGAGTACATCTAGATGTAAATATATGGAAATAAAAGCTGAAATTCTGATGTATTGTCACATGTTCATCTTTTCATTTCAAACCCAAATGTCTTCAGTGTAGCAAAAACAAAAGAACTGGCCTTGCAGTTCCAATACTTTCATAGGGGACCGTATAGTCATTGATATACTGAAGCTTATCGAGCATCTGTACTACTAAAGGAAGGCTGTCTGTCTGTTCACCTATGCAAATCGACACGGCTGGACGCACATACTGTACTCCATACTTTGCACATGGATAGGTGACACCCCAGAGGGGCCCAAGACAAGATTTTAGATTTTCCAAAACATGGGATTAGTGCTAATCCAATACACTACTCATTTCCTACAGGCTACATGCTTGCGCTAACACACTGCACGCAGCCTCGGCTGGGGAATCCCCTCCCCCACTCGCCTGAGACTTTCGATTGTATGGGACCTTGTGATCAGCGTGCCTCACTGGAGACTTCCGCTGGGGCCGAGTCTACCGTATATCAGTGAGGAGATGCGAGGAGCGATTTAACCCCTGTGAAAAGCACCATTCAGAGGAAATAAGGTTCATGGGCAATAACTACTAGTTTATGAAAGAAGTTTTGAGTGTCGATTGTCAATACTTTGTAACAGCAGAATGTTTTTTTGCCATGGGAGTGTCTTCAGGACAGAGGATGTTGTGCTTTCAAGTTTCTCAGTAATTTGA
Organism: Neoarius graeffei; assembly: GCF_027579695.1. Classification (NCBI taxonomy): domain Eukaryota; kingdom Metazoa; phylum Chordata; class Actinopteri; order Siluriformes; family Ariidae; genus Neoarius; species Neoarius graeffei. The sequence continues at coordinate 36,399,347 of NC_083585.1, read as the reverse complement.
CAAATTGTGTATCTGTTTTTGGTTGTTTATTTTATTAACTTCAAGAGAGATAATAAAGAGAGGCTGGTGAGGGAAAGACTGTTCATAGCTGGCATAATCGGATAATAGGAATTCATTTTGCAGATATAACACAACATTAAATGTAACTTTAAACAGTGTTTTTGCGCGGTGGTGTAGTGGTTAGCAAGAAGCAAGAAGGTTCTGGGTTCAAGCCCAGTGGCCAACGGGAACCTTTCTGTGTGGAGTTTGCATGTTCTCCTCGTGTCTGCGTGGGTTTCCTCCGGATGCTCCAGTTTCCCCCATAGTCCAAAGACACGTGGTTAGGTTAATATGGGGCAGTCTTGGGCTGTAGTGCCTTTGAGCAAGACACCTAACCCCCTGGGTGCTGTAGCATAGCTGCCCACTGCTCTGGGTATGTGTGTGTGCTCATTGCTCACATGTGTGCATGTACAGTACGGTATGTGTTCACTGCTTCAGATGGGTTAAATGCAGAGAGGAATTTCACTGTGTTTAAGTGTACGTGTGATAAATAAAGTTGTTCTTCTTCTTCGTCTTAAAAGTGTGATATACTCAATTTTGTCAAATATTTAATTTAATTATTTATTGACGACATGAAATTTTTTTAATTGTTGGCATGTTGCTGTGGTGTAAGTAGAATAAAAGACAACAGGTTGTGCTGTTATTGGAAAATAATCAACTTTGGATTGATAACAGTGAGTCTGTATTGACTATAACTATAAAATATACTATAGTAGACAAGACTATACTATACTATACTATAGCTCAAATGATATTATCTACCTATAAAATATCTACAAAATATACCATCTATAAAAATCACTAGTGTTCATATAACATTTTAGAAGCTTGAGGAAAAAATGTAAATAAGAGATATCTACAGTACTGTGCAAAAGTCTCAAGCACCCTATTTTTTCATACAAACATTTTAGAGTTCCAAACATTAATTTTCCAGTAGAAAATGAAATGTTACAGAAAAAAAATGTTTGTATCTAAGCAGCATATTACGTACATAAGAGCCATTCCACCGAATCGGTGCCATTTCCGTCCCTAGAAAATTATATGTATAAATGCACATAAAAATGTACTTTAAAATACATTTCCTTATTACGCAGAATGTCCTGCACATTGATCTGATTTCAAATTTAAGATATATAATTGTAAGGATGAATAAAAACTACCTAAAACACTGAAACATAGCATGTGTTACCTGTCCCCGCACTCTAACTTTATACTTAACTATGAAATATTATGATTAAAATCCTTCAGAAACAGTATTTCTTTTGCACTGTTGTGTGACTCCATATCCTATCCATGGTTTAAATATATTTTTTCATAAGAAATCCACAATATCTTAGTTAAAATACACATTTTAGTCATGTCCCTGGGTTTTCACTCAGTCCTGTTACTCAAACATATTACCCCATCTGACAAATTTGGAACATTCCATAAATCACATGCTCAACAGGAAGTTACATCAGTTGTGTCTTCTGAAGGCCATGGGAAGACCAAAAGTTAGTTCTCTCATTTACTTTTCTGTATATTTGATGATTTTTTTTTAAACTTTGACTGATAAGGTCAATGTCAACATACTGTCCTGTTACTTAAATTATTTCTTAGATGATATTTGTTTATTTTAAAAATACAGATTTTTGGTAAATCACTAGAATGTGCTAAGTGTGGTCATGCTATTAGCGATGACGCCATGTGGCTTAATTGCATGTATTAACTAATCCTAGGCTAAAAACTCAGTCCTGTTACTTTCAGTCCTGTTACTCATATAAAGAGTATGCAGCCATCTTTGACTTCCAAACCTTGTAAAAATATAAATAATGTAGCCTGAGGTTGACCAATACACATTTTGAATAGTTAAATATGTGTGTTATTATAATCAGTGTTGAAAAGATATAACAAATTAAGTTTAATTTGGGAGTGGTACAACAAGCAAATGGCACCCATTCAGTGGAATGTCCCATAAGAGACCATTTTTTCAGATTAAAAAAGAAAACATAATGAAGGCTACTGGGTTTTGCTGCAAAATTAAGAAGCGAGTGTGACAGTCAAAGTGTCCAGAAGAACTGTGGTTGGTTCTGTAAGGGTAGTATCTCACTGGGCTGCGACAGCTTGCGACAAATTGCGAACGTCATTCGCGAGAGAGTTTCAAAAGTGTCTTGAAACATTCACGGGGCTTCTCAATTTCCTCGCATGAGTCGCAAAGTGTCGCTCCTTCGTCACTGAAATTTTGAACATGTTCAAAAAATTTGTGCGACAAAATTTCTGTCAAAATAGCCGCAAATGCGTCGCTGGTGTCGTGAAGCCGTCGCGAACCCTTCTCAAGTCAGTTTCCGTGAGGCTTCCTCTACTTCCCTGCCTGCCGAGGGAAAGCCAGGCTGCGACAGCCTGCAACTAGTTGGAGACACAACAATTACGATAAAATATGCGAACATCAATTCAGTGTGATTCCAAGTGAAAATTGTCACTAATTCACATATTTTATCGCAATTGTTGTGTCTCCAACTAGTCGCAGGCTGCCGCAGCCCAGTGAGATACTGGCTTAAGATGCCCAGTAAAACCTACAGCTCATTTCCTTATAAAACTGCACTCACTGTACCTGAGACTACTATTTTTTTTTAAAGCAAAGAGTCGTCTCACACCAAATATTGCCTTTGTTTCATTTATTATGGCTTACTGTTGTTTATAGTATTTTGTAGTAATGTTGAAACATTTCATTTCATTATTTTTTAAGCCATTTTTGGTCCACAGCATTTCTTCACATATGCCTAAGACTTTTGCACAGTACTGTGTGTGCAAAAAAAATCAGTGGGGGAATATAAGTGTGGGAACGATGTGAAATTTAACAACTCACCCATTTCCAGATATTCATCAAACAGGCCCTCGCACACCAGCAGTCTATAATCTGTTTCCCAGGGTGCCACACCATCATGATCGTTTGCTCCCTTCTCTCTTTGAGCTGGATGAAGTTTCCGCTTGTGCCACCATGCCTTTACCTTACTGTGGTGATCAAAATTGGAAGCATTTTTAAACATTTTAAGGGGAAATTCTGAAAATTCAAATTTTTGTTGTAAAGAAATGAAGACTTACGGAAGAACAAATTCTTGAACATTATTGATGACTTGTTTGCCAACCATGATGACCAACAGTTCTTGAGCAAGCTCAATAAGACATCCCGAAGCACCACACTGGATGAAATAAGGCAAACTGATGAGACTGCACACTTTATTAAAGTACTGTTGTGTAATGCTATTTGTGAATTCAGAAAAAATTAAGAAATTAATATAAATGAATGAAAAAATTAACAACTAATTAATGAAAGCAAAGCAACCTGAATGTAGTTTACACTCACATCTTCATTTCGAATCCCAAAAAGCATATAATAGTTTCCAGGATATCCAACAAACCTTAAAAAAAACGACAGACAGACAGACAGACAGACAGACAGACAGACAGACAGACAGATAGATAGATAGATAGATAGATACTTTAATGATCCAAAAGGAAATTTAGACATCCCGTAGCTCTTAAGACACATACTTATACTGTACATTCAACACACACAAGGACAAAGAAAAACACAATACCAATGGAATGGACATTCATGCGACATTCATATATTCCACATTCAGTCACTGTGAGTGCACCAATAGGGGGATAGTGCAAAAAGATGGGTCAAAGTGTCCATAAGTCTATAGGGATGAGACATAAAAATCACAGTCTGTATTTATAGTGCAAAAAAAAATCAGTCAGAACAGGAAAGTACTGATTACTGCACTGGCTGGACATAAGGAATATTTGCTTAAATTCAGGCATAAAAACAGGTGAATTACCAAAAAACGGAACTCAAACCCAGTAGTCCATTTTTCCCTACCCCTTCAGGGAAGAGTTAAAAAGTTGAATGGCCCGGGGAACAAAAGATTTTCTCAACCTATCTGTTGAGCATGACAGAAAGAGCAGTCTGCCACTGAACAGGCTTTTCTGCCTGTTCAATGTGCTGTATAGGGGATGGTTCTCATTATCTCTAGCCGCTTTATCCTGTTCTACAGGGTCGCAGGCAAGCTGGAGCCTATCCCAGCTGACTACGGGCGAAAGGCGGGGTACACTCTGGACAAGTCGCCAGGTCATCACAGGGCTGACACATAGACACAGACAACCATTCACACCTATGGTCAATTTAGAGTCACCAGTTAACCTAACCTGCATGTCTTTGGACTGTGGGGGAAACTGGAGCACCCGGAGGAAACCTACGCGGACACGAGGAGAACATGCAAACTCCACACAGAAAGGCCCTCGCCGGCCACGGGGCTCGAACCCGGAACCTTCTTGCTGTGAGGCGACAGCGCTAACCACTACACCACCGTGCCAGGGATGGTGCTCATTGTCCATAATTAGCAGGAGTTTGCTGAGGGTCCTTTTCTCAACTATCGATGCTATGGACTCTAGCTCAGCGCCAACCACAGAGCCAGCTTTTCTCACCAGTCTGTCTATATGTCCAGTGTCCCTCCTATTGGCACTGCCGCCCCAGCATACCACAGCATAGAAGAGAATGCTGGCAATGACAGACTGGTAAAACATCAGCAGGAGTTTACTGCAGATGTTAAAAGACCCCAGCCTTCTCAGGAAATAGAGTCGACTCTGCCCCTTCTTGTAAAGTGCATCTGTGTTAGCTGTCCAGTCCAGTTTATTTTCCAGGTGCAGCCCCAGGTACTTGTAGGACTTAACTACTTTCACATTGACCCCCTCAATGGAGACTGGGAGTGGAGGGGAGCTGGACCTCCTATAATCCACCACCATCTCCTTGGTCTTGGAGGTATTCAGCATCAGATGGTTTGCCCTGCACCATTCCACAAAGTCCTTCACCAGGTTGCTGTACTCCCTTTCTTGTCCATCCCTGATACATGCCACAATAGCTGTGTCGTCAGAGAACTTCTGCATATGGCATAGCTCAGACTTGTAACTAAAATCTGACGTGTAGAGGGTGAACAAGACAGGAGAGAGGACAGTTCCTTGTGGGGCACCCGTACTACTGATCACAGTCCCAGAGACACAGTCCTTCAGCCTCACAAACTGTGGTCTCATGGTAAGGTAGTCTATTATCCAGGAGACTAGGTGTGGGTTTACCCTCATCTGCAGTAGCTTATCTCTCAGGGGGAGGGAGGCTGAATGGTGTTAAAGGCACTGCAGAAGTAAAAAACATGATTCTCACAGCACCATTTCCTCTGTCTAGGTGAGAGTAAGCTCTGTGCAGCAGGTAGATGATGGCATCATCCACTCCTACTTTATCCTGGTATGCGGACTGTAGCTGATCGAGTGCATGACTGACTTGGGGTCTGAGGAGGTGCAGTAGAAGCCGCTCCATTGTCTTCATTATGTGGGAGGTTAAGGCAACAGGCCTAAAATCATTCAGTTCACTGGGATGTGGCTTCTTAGGAACTGGGATGAGGCATGATGTCTTCCACAATGTTGACACCCTCCCAAGATGTAGGCTAAGGTTGAAGACACATTGTAAAGGCTCACCTAGTTCAGCTGCACATACTTTCAGGAGTCTGGGGCACACTCTGTCTGGTCCAGCGGCCTTCCTAGGCTGCAGTCTCCTGAGCTCACGCGTCACCATCTCTGATGTTATGGAGACAGAAGGGGGAGGAAGCTTCTGGTGAACAGGCTGGAGGTTGTTGATTGGTGTGCGTGGAACACTGAGTGAGGTAGCTGCCGGGGGGGGGGCATCAATGGTAGAGGAAAGCAGTGAGGGGTGAGTGTGGGGTGATGTATGGGTAGCCCCAGCCGATGGAGGAGGTTGGGGGGTGGTGCTGGGGCAGACAGCTGCATCAAAATGATTATAAAATTGATTGAGCTGATTTACCCTCTCCACATTACCCTCCACTATACTGCTGGTCTTTTTGCAGCCTGTGATGGTTCTCAACCCATTCCAAACCTCCCTCATGCTGTTATTCTGCAACTTTTCCTCCACCTTTCTGCTATACTTCTCCTTTGGCTCTCTCAGCCTGACCTTGAGCTCCCTTTGTAAGCGCTTCAGCTCTATATGGTCACCATCCTTGAACGCCCTCTTCTTATTATTAAGGAGGTCCTTGACGTCACTGGTTATCCAAGGCTTATTGTTGGGAAAGCAACGTACAGTTCTGATGGGAACAACAATGTCCATACAGAAGTTCAGATAATCAGTTTTGCAGTGAATAGCCCCCTCAATATCCTCCCCATGTGATTCCTGCAGCACCCTCCAGTCAGTGCACTCAAAACAGTCCTTCAGAGCATCCTCTACCTCAGGGGACCATACCCTGAATGACCATGTGGTGATTGGCTGTCTGCGCACACATGGAATGTACTGTGGCTGCAGAAAAACCAAGTTATGGTCTGATTTACCCAGCGGAGGCAGTGGAATGTCCTTGTAAGCTTCCCTCACATTGGCATACATGAGGTCAATTGTACGATTTTTCCTTGTGGGGCAGTTAACAAACTGATGGAATGCAGGCAGAGTTGACTCCAATGTAACATGATTAAAGTCCCCAGAGATAAAAATGAAGGCATTAGAATGTTGAGTCTGGAGCTTAGCAACAGTGGAGTGGATGACATCACATGCCTTATCCAGAAGTGCACGCGGTGAGATGTATACACAGACAGCGATCGCATGGCTGAACTCCCTAGGCAAGTAATATGGTCTGAGGCTGACAGTTAAAAGCAGATATAATTCATCTGTCTATTTTCACATGAAGTGAGGAGTGTTTGCTGCACACTCACCTGCCCTTAAAAAAGGCAATGTACACAGGAGAAGAGTAGAAGTTGACAAACTGGAAGATGAACACTTTGAGAATAAACGCATCTTCATATTTGGTCTGAGTACGGTGCATTTCTGTTGGTGGTAAAGGAATACATCATGAGCTCTGCATTATGATAACAATCATGGATGAAACTTCGCACACGCCTGCTCACCCCATCGGGTCAGGATTTGGGCGAGACGTGTGTAGACCTTAGACAGTAACATAATCACCACCAAGTTTAGCACTGAGCCGGTGAGACTTGCTATCCTCCCAGCCTGTGTTATAGACAAAGAGAACAGCATTGGTACAAAAACAACCAAGTTGTTGCTGCTTTTACAATTAAATAAATGTTTATTTATTAGGCTAATGCCCTGTTAGCTTGTCACTGAGTCCGCTGTAAAGCCTTTGATAAAAAAAAGTACTGCATAGCTTTATATATTAAAAAGATAACCATACTATTCTGACATTTGAAATAATGAAAATGATGCTATTCAAATGTATGTTGTACAATAGCCAAAAAGTACTTACAGAGAATATGAAAAAAACATTCTGAGACCTGTAGATAATAATGCTCAGGATGGTCCGGTAGAGAATAATTGCTATCAAGAACATCAAAACTACAGTAACCTGCAGAGATCAAGCTGAGTATCAAAATACAAATGGAACATTATTTAACACAAGGATAAAAGGAGTAAGTTCATTTCCCTGTCACTGTTACTTTACCATCAGGATGATGACCATATTGCCAGTCACCATGCGACGAAACCGGCTAATCTCTGGGAAATGTGGTTCCTCAGCCCCTGTTACAGGATTATGGACTGTCATTGGTGCCATGGCAGTAAACTCTGGCCTTGGCCTTTCCTAAAATTATAAATTGATAATAAGAAGGTGTAGCTATTAAAAATCTACAGCATCTCTAATTAGAAAATGATGATTATAAGTAGTCCTGTGTCACACTCGAGCATGAAACATGTGTGTAATATATTTATAGAGAGAGTTACTTTCCATGCTACCCCCATGGGGAAGCCATGGCCTAATTATCACACATAGAGAACCAGCTTTGAAACCAAAAGGTTGTCGTCTCGACTCCCTGGACCAGCAGGAATGGCTGAAGTGCCCTTGAGCAAGGCACCTAACCTCCACTTGCTCCCCAGGCTGCTCTGGGTATGTTGTACTTCACCCTGGATAAGAGTGTCTGCTAAATGCCTATAATGTAATGTTGAGCTCCCCCAAGGCCAAGACTGGTTACAACTAAATTTAAAGGTGCAGTATGTGATGTTGAAAGGTGTTCTAGTCCTATAAAATCACACATAGAGATAAAGTTTCCTTAGAAAAATATTTAATCTGCAGTATTGTTCTGCAATTTATCTGGCTGGTTTGTTAATTTCAAGTTTGCATTTACTTTTTTCTGGCCCAGTGTAGCATACGTTTAGAGGTAGGACTCATCTGCATAAAATCAGCATTAGCGCTACCATTTTTCTTCATTCCTCATAAGGCACACATATTTTGACCAGGTGGGCTGGGGGAGGGTATGTTAATGTTAATGCTGAGTGCTAAAAGTTATTTACTGCACCTTTAAGCAGTGAAAGACTTGGTTTTTTGCTGAGGAATTCACATAGATGTGTTATGATTATAGGTGCCACATGTGACATTTATAAACTGTATGTATTAACAAAAACACACACAGATGACCTCCAAGGTCAGAAATTAAGATAATATGGATAATCATTTTCCCCATTTCTTGGGCAACATGGTGGTGCAGTGGTCAGTACCGTTGCCTCACAGCAAGAAGGTTTTGGGTCCAAACCTCATGGCCAACGGGGGCCTTTCTGTGTGGTGTTTGCATGTTCTCCCCATGTCTGTGTGGGTTTCCTCTGGGTGCTCTGGTTTCCCCGCAAGTCCAAAGACATGCAAATTAGGTAAAAATACCCAGCCACTGGGGTTACACAAGCCAGTGCATACTTAGTGCCAGTCCCAAGCCCAGACAGACTGGGGAGAGGTACATCAAGAAGGTGTAAAATCAAATATGTGGATCATGATGATTTGCTGTGGGGACCCCTAACGGGCAGCCAAAAAATGAAGAAAAATTTCCCCACTTCACTGTTTGGAACAGCTACATGCATGTCTAGAGTCTTATTATATTTTCTGCTTACCTCAATCTCCTCAAACTCGGAGCACTCCCACTTGTGGGCCAGGACAGAGCAGGTACGCTTCCAGTACTCCAGGAAGGTGACTGCCCAGAGGGTCATGAAGATGCTGAAGAACACTGTTCCGCCATTGTCAAATAATAATCCTACCTATGGCAAAATAATAACAATATTTTACTATATACAGCACACTAACTTACACAGTACCATTCACACAGACTCATGAAACTCACTTTATAAGTGTAACAGATGCTGGAGAGATTCCAGTAGCTGCAAATGTTACAGATTGGACACATGACAATACTGTCCCCATTGTTGCAGATCTCCTGTCTAGATATAATATAGAAAGGTTGAAGGTCATGATCAGGATAGGAATACTCTGCTAATACTCTTGGCCTAGGTAAAAGATATCAATATTGCTCACGCTGGGGCATCAGTGACCATAAGTCCTATTCCAAACACAAACAAGAGGAAGCCTGTGACTGCAGCAGGAAGTAACCACCCTGTATAAAATCCTAGAGAGAGAGAGAGAGAGAGAGAGAGAGAGAGAGGATATTTAACTCAAGAAGACATAAAAAAATTGTGAGATAGGTTTGGGTGGGGTAAAATTTGTCAAGCAGTAGATAAGCGAGCACTAGATAAGAAACACACACCTTACAAATGTCAGCACCTGATCTGTTTCTCAGTGAAGTCAATCACAAATATGTAAAAATGACAATACAGTACAATCACATGTTTTTATTTAGTGTCTATGTGCACATCCTCATACTACATACCTAACCAGGCAAAATAGAGTGCGACCTTTTCGCCGAAATATTCACGGATATGGTCCAGAGGCTGGTACTTCTTCCAGCAGCCCCAACGTGCCCAATACTGATACAAAATCTGCCTCATGCTCAGAGAGTCAGGTTTAAGTTGGTTTTTAGGTATCTGATAATGCCCCTTAAAACAACAGTGACAAAATGAGCATAATGGTTAGTATAAGGGATAATATCAAGAGTATATATAGTAGTATAACTGTATGTAACTTCTTTATTTATTTTAAATATTTGTGTACCTATACTGAACAAATATGTTCATGTTTGATTGAATCACATAATAATAATAATAATAATAATAATAATAATAATAATAAATTAGGGGCGGCACGGTGGTGTAGTGGTTAGCGCTGTCGCCTCACAGCAAGAAGGTCCAGGTTCGAGCCCCGTGGCCGGCGAGGGCCCTTCTGTGCGGAGTTTGCATGTTCTCCCCGTGTCCGCGTGGGTTTCCTCTGGGTGCTCCGGTTTCCCCCACAGTCCAAAGACATGCAGGTTAGGTTAACTGGTGACTCTAAATTGACCGTAGGTGTGAATGTGAGTGTGAATGGTTGTCTGTGTCTATGTGTCAGCCCTGTGATGACCTGGCGACTTGTCCAGGGTGTACCCCGCCTCTCGCCCGTAGTCAGCTGGGATAGGCTCCAGCTTGCCTGCAACCCTGTAGAACAGGATAAAGCGGCTAGAGATGATGAGATGAGATGAGATAATAAATTAGCATTTTTGTTCTCAATCTTCGTGCTAGCTACATGACTGTGTGTATTATGGGCTAGATATTTTCTATATTGGTCAATATGACTTTATGAAAAATGGAAAGCAAAGCCTTTTTTATATCATTGCACTGAATACAAACTCGGTGTCTGTCATAAAATGAGATGACAGCATATGGCTGGAGTTGTGTTGCTTTCTTCTCATGGAAATATTACATTTCAGTGTAAAAGAGACTCACCTCGTGTAAGGGATAGGCAGCGGTGAACACATTCTCACTGACCAGCCTGGCTACCCCAACCTCTCCCCTCTTTAACGCTCCAAACTGTGTCCTAGCTAATATTTCATACAGCTGTGGGACAAAAGCAGAGGATATTATCAGTGTGTCACTTTCTGTAGCAGTGATATGTCACTCAGAATTAGAGACATTTTCTCCATGTAAAAATACGAGATGATTTAGGAATATAATATCATATGATGTGTTGTAGGGAAATTAATCAACTATGGGTGGTGTGATGATTGTTTTCCTGTAACAGCACATCCTGAAGTGTTTTATTCCTCTTATATAACAGCAATTTGCCTATTATTATTATTATCCATCCATTATCTGTAACCGCTTATCCTGTACAGGGCTGCAGGCAAGCTGGAGCCTATCCCAGCTGACTGGGGAAGAGGTGGGGTACACCCTGGACAAGTCGCCAGGTCATCGCAGGGCTGACACATAGACACAAACAACCATTCACACTCACATTCACACCTACGGTCAATTTAGAGTCACCAGTTAACCTAACCTGCATGTCTTTGGACTGTGGGGGAAACCGGAGCACCCAGAGGAAACCCACACAGACATGGGGAGAACATGCAAACTCTGCACAGAAAGGCCCTCGCCGGCCGCTGGGCTCAAACCCAGGACCTTCTTGCTGTGAGGCGACAGTGCTAACCACTACACCACCGTGCCACCCCTATTATTATTATTATTATTATTATTATTTAAGGAAAAACACAGGGTACATTTTAGCCATTTACAGTAAAATTAACATTTAATGTTGAGACGCTACTTCAAAACAAGTTCTCATTGTCACTTATAGCAGCTACAAACAGTCCTTTCCTCAATAATCTCTTTTTTCTCTCTCCTAAAAGTTATTAATAATAATAATCTCATCTCATTATCGCTAGCCACTTTATCCTGTTCTATAATAATAATAATAATAATAATAATAATAATAATAATAAATGTAATTTGTCATGCTACATAGTCCTCTGTCCTCAAGACCAATCTGAATTACAGCCAGCAGTATTATAGCCGTGTTGTTTTAGAAAATTAATCAACACTTTCAATCAGGGCGGCACGGTGGTGTAGTGGTTAGCGCTGTCGCCTCACAGCAAGAAGGTCCTGGGTTCGAGCCCCGGGGCCGGTGAGGGCCTTTCTGTGCGGAGTTTGCATGTTCTCCCCGTGTCCGCATGGGTTTCCTCCGGGTGCTCCGGTTTCCCCCACAGTCCAAAGACATGCAGGTTAGGTTAACTGGTGACTCTAAATTGACCGTAGGTGTGAATGTGAGTGTGAATGGTTGTCTGTGTCTATGTGTCAGCCCTGTGATGACCTGGCGACTTGTCCAGGGTGTACCCCGCCTTTCGCCCGTAGTCAGCTGGGATAGGCTCCAGCTTGCCTGCGACCCTATAGAACAGGATAAAGCGGCTAGAGATAATGAGATGAGATGAGACTTTCAATCAGTTTCAATAAATCATAAGAACTGTGGTCTAATAAATTCCTATTAAATTCACTTTATACATACAGTATGTACTTTGTGCATATACCGGTGTATATATATACACACACATATATGTATATATCAAGGTAAATGTTTAGAGATTTCATACACAGCGATATTAAATTGATGAACTCTGTCTATCTTTAAAAACTTTCTGTTATAGTTGTGACTGTTGTCTCATGCGCTGTGTCTCAAATTGAAAACTCTCATCTTACCGGTACATTCAAATGGATTTACTATTCTAGAAAATCCAGAAGGCTGGTACACCAAACACACTCTTCCGTAGGTTTGAAGGCACCATGAGAGGTAACATGAGAGGTTTTTAAAATTCGAATACTAACTGTCATAGGAAAAGCAGTTAGTGTTAATGCTCTAGAGTAATACAGAAGTGTGTGGTGTGGATTGAGACACAACACTAGTTTGTTTGAGGAATCAGATGGACAGGGAAATTTGTACCTAAAGGTCATGACCCCTAGTTTGGGAACCTCTGTATGTACATATAACAATATACTGTGCATTCTACGTGCAAGAAGAGTAATTAACTTTGCGTTTCAGGTTTAATTTATGACATTTTAGGCTAATTCTTCAAAGGGCAAAATGCAGCTTTTAGGGCTGGACCGACACATACGGAGAAGGAACTCCATTTGAAGCACAAGGAAATAAAAGAGCTCAGAGTTGCAGTAGGGTACATTCCCAGCTCTTTAAAACACCCTGCTCTAACACCTGAATAATGTAATGAAAGTTATAAAAACAGGCTAATGACTAAATCTATTAGGTTAACTCACTATTGTTAAAATACTTTCAAGCATTCAAGCTTACAATTTGATGTCTTTGTGTCTTCTTGAAGAAACTGTCTTTGTTTTCATGGCCAAGAAACCTGCAAGCAAAATATAGACATGATAAATGTGATGTGTGTAAGTGTGTGTGTTTGACTTTAAGGAGGTGGTACAGCAAGCAAACTCTGTGTAAACAATACTGTATGTTAACCCAGACTACATTTAAACACTACTTCTACATTCCTGCTTCCTGAAACATACAGTGGTGCTTGAAAGTTTGTGAACCCTTTAGAATGTTATATATTTCTGCATAGATATGACCTAAAACATCATCAGATTTTCACACAAACCCTAAAAGTAGATAAAGAGAACCCAGTTAAGCAAATGAGACAAAAATATTATACTTGGTCATTTATTTATTGAGGAAAATGATCCAGTATTACATATCTGTAAGTGGCAAAAGTATGTGAACCATTGCTTTCAGTATCTGGTGTGACCCCCTTGTGCAGCAATAACTGCAACTAAACGTTTCCGGTAACTGTTGATCAGTCCTGCACACCGGCTTGGAGGAATTTTAGCCCATTCCTCCGTACAGAACAGCTTCAACTCTGGGATGTTGGTGGGTTTCCTCACATGAACTGCTCGCTTCAGATCCTTCCACAACATTTCGACTGGATTAAGGTCAGGACTTTGACTTGGCCATTCCAAAACATTAACTTTATTCTTCTTTAACCATTCTTTGGTAGAATGACTTGTGTGCTTAGGGTTGTTGTCTTGCTGCATGACCCACCTTCTCTTGAGATTCAGTTCATGGACAGATGTCCTGACATTTTCCTTTACAATTCGCTGGTATAATTCAGAATTCATTGTTCCATCAATGATGGCAAGCCGTCCTGGCCCAGATGCAGCAAAACAGGCCCAAACCATGATACTACCACCACCATGTTTCACAGATGGGATAAGGTTCTTATGCTGGAATGCAGTGTTTTCCTTTCTCCAAACATAACGCTTCTCATTTAAACCAAAATGTTCTATTTTGGTCTCATCCATCCACAAAACATTTTTCCAATATCCTTCTGGCTTGTCCACGTGATCTTTAGCAAACTGCAGACGAACAGCAATGTTCTTTTTGGAGAGCAGTGACTTTCTCCTTGCAACTCTGCCATGCACACCATTGTTGTTCAGTGTTCTCCTGATGGTGGACTCATGAACATCAACATTAGCCAATGTGAGAGAGGCCTTCAGTTGCTTAGAAGTTACCCTGGGGTCCTTTGTGACCTCGCCGACTAATTACACGCCTTGCTCTTGGAGTGATCTTTGTTGGTCGACCACTCCTGGGGAGGGTAACAATGGTCTTTAATTTCCTCCATTTGTACACAGTCTGTCTGACTGTGGATTGGTGGAGTCCAAACTCTTCAGAGATGGTTTTGTAACCTTTTCCAGCCTGATGAGCATCAACAATGCTTTTTCTGAGGTCCTCAGAAATCTCCTTTGTTCGTGCCATGATACACTTCCACAAACGTGTTGTGAAGATCAGACTTTGATAGATCCCGGTTCTTTAAATAAAACAGGGTGCCCACTCACACCTGATTGTCATCCCCTTGATTGAAAACACCTGACTCTAATTTCACCTTCAAATTAACTGCTAATCCTAGAGGTTCACCTACTTTTGCCACACACAGATGTGTAATACTGGATCATTTTCCTCAATAAATAAATGACCAAATATAATATTTTTGCCCCATTTGTTTCACTGGGTTCTCTTTATCTACTTTTAGGACTTGTGTGAAAATCTGATGATGTTTTAGGTCATATTTATGCAGAAATATAGAAAATTCTAAAGGGTTCGCAAACTTTCAAGCACCACTCTATGTAATGAACCCTGTCAGTGCACAATCATCTGATTTTCAATGGTTAAAAAAACAAGCACCAAGTGTTTGAGTCCCACTGAAGATTAGTAACAGGACAGGGGTGATACTATACCTCTCCAGTTTGTTTGCACGGAACTGGCAGGTGTAGTAGTCTGGTGGAGGGTTGGGTACTTCCTGAGCTAAGATATTAGGGATGTGTAACTTCCTGAGGACTGTTTCTGACCAGTTGGATTCTGGAGATGTCTCAACCTGTAGAACAGATCCATCAGACAGAGATAACACCCTAAGACACATTTTATGAATATATATACTATATGGCCAAAACTAGGTGGACACCTTGACCATCACACATATATGTAGGTCTTCCTCATGCTGTTGCTACAAAGTTAAAAGCACACCATTGTGTTTATGTCTTTGTATGCTGTTGCATTACAAATTTCCTTTGGGGCCTAGCCCAACCGTTCCAGCATGAAATGTCCCTGTGCACAAAGTGAGGTCTATAAAGACAATGTTTGCTGACATTGGTGTGGAAGAACATGGGTCTCAACCTCACATGACTCAACATCACTGAAAACCTTCAGCAGATCAGTTTCTGCCCTCACTAATGCCCTTGTGGCTGGCTGAATGAACTCCAAAATCTTCTAAAAAGCCTTGATAGGTTATTATAACTGCAAAGGGAGGAATAAGTCCATATTAAAGCTATATTGCCTTTCAGATTTTTCAAGTTTAGATCATAAAAATAATTTTCCCTGACACCCAATTGTTTTTATTTAGTGGACCAAAAGCTACTGAATTCAAATCACAGACTTCCAATTTTATTATTATTTTTTAAATAGAACAATTAATGAATTTAGAGTCACGTGGCCCTAAATTCTCCATTATTTTTTCCTGTTTCACCATAACGCAATTCAAGATACTATGTCATGCATCACATGGTGGGCTTTCCCTGTTCGCACAAGCCATTGTGGGATACAAATTTGAAACAGGAGAGGAAAATGGAGGACGTGAGTGTGTGAATGAAACGTGAAAGACTGACTATAGTAACGGAAAGTGGAAGAAAAGATGTTTTATTGCGAAGGAAAGGAAACGCAGGACCAAACTAATAAATATCGGCGGTCAGCGAGCACCGCGGTGTGATCAGCTGTTCATTTAGTGACAGAATGATGTAACTGCCAGTGCACGGTCAAAGGTAAACCTGTAGACGGCAGTAATGCAACACTGTGGATGTCAGCTGCTGTAAAACCCAAAAAAAGAAGGAAGAGAAGATGGTAAACCTGCACATGCGCACACAGGCTTCCTCTGTCTGCTTGACTGTGCAAAGTGAGCGATTTCATGCACATTATTTGCTAGGGAATCCCCTCAAATTAAATAACTTCCCAGCCACAGAATGGCCTGTTTTGTTTTGGGGGGGTTCCCCAGATATTACAGAAATAAACATATATCACAATGACCAAATTTCAGAGGGAACTAAATTTCACCAATTTTATGAAATCGAAGGCCGTCTAGCTGTAATGCCCATGGTTTTAGAATACGATGTTCAGCAAGCACATATGGGTGTGATGGTCAGGTTTCTGCATCCTTTTGGTCACATAGTATATTTTGCAAGTCTTATGAATAGATCCTCGGTAAAGTTTCTATAAATGGTATTCCCCATGTGTTGATTTACCTGTAATGGTACCCGGAGGCTGATCTCCTCTGCGTAATAGCACAGCACTTTCCAGGGGGCACTCAAGAGAACGTATGTTGTTTTTGTTTTTCCTTGCACAACCTCTTTCTAACAACAGACACAATGTAATAAAAAAATTCATAATAATGTATTAAATATAAAGAGAACACCATAGTAACTTAGCCAAACAAAACTATTTCAATTTTTAGTTACACATCTGTCAGGTTTACAAGTTCTGCAGCATGTTTACTATCGTGTTTTATAATAGTTTATTGCACCAATACTCTCAAAATGCAATCATATATCCAGAAATGTGTGTGTTTAGCTATTTTGTTGGAAACAATAAAATCATAACATGTGCTGCCTCTAAAGATTTGCCATTGTTATTCATAAAAATTAAATGCATGTTTAAAATAACAGTGGAATTTCTGTCATAGACGTCCATGTCAGCTGCCTTGCTTCGTGAAACATTCTCACTTATAAAACAATCAAAGGTTTGTTTCCTCAAAAATATACAGTACATGTGGACTGCAGTTATTTAGCATATTTTGGAATGTGCTAATCATCACTCATGTGTGCTATGTGGCGAGACTGGTATTTATGAATTAATAATAAACATGATACTGTACGTGATATTGACCATCTCCTGATGCAGGCCAGCTGTTTGCAGCCTGGACAGGAACTCCATCCTCCACTTCCTGTGGGTATCACTCGTGGTGTTGGATGATTTATCTTCTAGTTCATCAGGCTTTGCTTGATTCACAGGCTCTTCCCATACCAGAACAAAATCTGTTCACATTTCAGAAAAATAAATATTACGAATGAACACTTTCTTATGCTCATACCGTGTAACAAAACAGAATCAGAGCACATTCAAGTGTACCAGCGCAAATACAACACCATAAAAATATGTTCATCAGATTAGCAGCTTCCATGTTATTTGACTTTAAAGTATTTAGTGGCAAGCGTGTTTTCTCTGAGAAGCTAAAATCAAGGTTAGTAAAAAAACAAATCAGTGCTCGTTATCAGATACATGACTAATGGACTGGAAGTGAATGCAATTTAAACTGTGCACTGAATGTGCTCATTTCTTAACTGCATCCTCCAGTAACATCTATCTATCTATCTATCTATCTATCTATCTATCTATCTATCTATCTATCTATCTATCTATCTATCTATCTATCTATCTATCTATCTATTGCATTCGCATACATGCAAGCATTCATATATATTGAAAACCATTAAATGCAGACTTACCAATGCATGTGACTCCATCACTAAACACATTCCTGTCCTTCTGAGGTGACTGTGAGGGATCCATATGTCATATGTTACTTACAAAAGTAAAGCAAAGGAAAGTAAAGCACTTCATACTACCAAAGACTAACTAGAATGAATGTAATGCAAATGCACACAAAAATACTTTTTGTCATGTGTTACCAAGTATGCAAAGAGGGATTAAAAATCGATAAATGTTGGGGTTTTTTGGGTTTTTTTGACAGTGCTGACCTTTTATAAAACCACATGCAAACTAATCACAATTATTAAGAGCTCATAACGCAGTCACAAAGCAGGGAAGTAAAGCATCAATTTCTTTCCTACTCCCAAGCTTTCTCAAACACACACACACACATACTTACTCCACCCATTTCCGTGCTTCCGTAGTTAAAATCAGGGAGCTCAGACAGGGTAATCAGCGTTGCACTGTCCTCCACTTCGCCCTTCTGCTTCATTATTACCCTCCAGTATTAGTCAACATTCATCTTCTTCATTTACTCTCGTCTCTGAAAAATATGCCAAAATGGCCTAGCATGTTAGAAGGAAGTGTTTAATCCAGTGTCACATCGTAACTGCAGACAGCTCATGAGATTAAAATTGTTGATACACTGAGTGTTAAACTGTTTGATTTATTACAGCAGCATTGAGTCAACTGCTTGGACAAAGTGAACCTTATTAGCAATGATATCAAGCACAACAGATGTAAAGAGATCCCTAAAGGAAACAATGAGCACACAATTCCCCAATCAGAGACAAAAAAAACAGGCCACGTGCACAAATCCAAAGATACGAGGCACTCACTGTCTTTCTCTGTCCTCGTATACACACTGAACCCTCTCTCCGACTCACCATCAGTGCCAGTGTGGTGACACTGATCAAAATTGTTTTAACACGATGCAAATGGAGTAGAAATATTCATAAAATACATGACCTCTGAGCACAGAAGATGAAGGAAAAAGCCAGCCAATGAACACTTGAAAACGGAGTAAGTAAGTCTGGATTCTACACCACCGTGTAAGAATGATATACAGTATGTTGTATTGTCTAGTGCAAATCGACATCATTTTGGACATTGCTCTGATGAAGGACCTTTGTCAAAAATGTATTGAAGTATTGATGTTGTTGCTGCTTCTCTTTTCTTTCTTATTTTTCTGATACGTATCACAGATTTGCATGTCTGAACATCTAAAATATGTTCTTACTTTAACTGCGATGAGATTTTTTTTTTTTTTTTACAATGTCCCCTGCAACATTAAATTTTCTGTCTTTTATCCTGTCTCACCTCAACAAAAACAAGTTTTGCTTTTGGTTAGAATAGAATAGAATAGAATAGAATAGAATAGAATAGAATGCCTTTATTGTCACTATACACATGTACAATGAGATTAAAGCATCTCCAATAACAGCGTGGAGAGAGAGAGAGAGAGAGAGAGAGAGGAAGGGGGGAGAGGAAAAAAAAAGGGGGGTGTAAGGGGGTAAGGTGCACAGTCTGAGGTGTATGTGTTGTGTTACACATTATGGAGTGAGGTATTGCACATATAAAGTATTGCACAGAGACAGTCACATTATAAATTATTGCACGAGAGAGTCACATTATAAGATAAAATATTACACTCTTTCTTGAACCCCAAGAAAGCTGCCGGCCCAGATGGTGTACCTGGTAAGGTGCTCAGAGCGTGCACCCACCAGCTCGCCCCACCTTCACCAGGATCTTTAACCTCTCCCTGGCTCAGGCAGTCATCCCACCCTGCCTAAAATCTGCAACAATAATCCCAGTGCCGAAGAAGTCTCCCGTCACCAGCCTGAATGATTACCGTCCTGTGGCCCTCACCCCGGTAATCATGAAGTGCTTCGAGAGACTAGACATTTTACTCAGATGTACTACCAGGAAATGACCATGCAATTGCAGTACAATGTGTTATATTCTAATGCGTTATATTCTATATACATGGCAATGTCTTCACAGAGCAGAAGGTTTGTACCCCTACCCCTACTGCATAATAAGCTGTTTTGTCATGTGCGGCTGCAGTGTGACTACATTATTCTCATTTGGCTGTGGGATGCCAGTCGTGCAGGGAGCTGTGCCACTTCAGAGAGTTCTCACCACAGAGGTACGCAAATCACATTGCACTCATTGCCTTCACAAGTACAGTGCCAATGTAAACCAGTCTGTCTGTAATCAGATAGCTGCAATTCAGATAGGTTTAAGTTACAAGACAGCCAAATATTTTTTCCCACTACATTTACCTTTGATTTATGTTCTGGCTGAGGTTTCACTTGCTCATTGCTTACCTGTTGCTGACTGCACTTCCTGTTCTGTTCCTCACCACAAGGTCTTTCCTCCACAATTGTATATTTAATAGGGAACAGTCTACTGTTCCAGAGAGTGGTTGCACAGGATGTGGCACTCACTATAACTCTTCCCCTTAAGAGAGATAAGGTAAGAGGCAGGGCAAAAGAATGATGAGAGACGTAGGAGGAGTGTTTCATCCTGTTTGCTGTTAAGGAGGAGTCTCCCAGCACCAATTTCAGACACAACTATACACACCTAACATTAAAAAAGTAATGTTAACGTTAAGGAATGAAAATCACTACAAGTTGATGAAAACAATAAAATTTGTGTTTTACAGACCTTGCTTTTTTAAGAGTATTTGTCCGTAATCTGATATCCCACTTAGCTCACACTTAATCTGGTCTTTGCTGAAGTATTGTTTCTCAGAAAGCAATAGTCAAGCGTGTTTTTGTTGGCTCAGGAATTAGTTTTCCTTAATTAGGGACTGCTGGACCCAGACGGCCAGTTATTATGGAATCAAGAGTGAGTCTTAGCACACCAACACCAAAACTAATATATACATTCTGTAAAGCAGCATGAATTTTAAGCAGTTTTGCTTACTTCCATCGCCCAACACGTCTCTAATTAGGAGCAATAAATATTTGGCTCAGGTGTGATATACTGTATGGGTGCACTGGAAACTGGAAAACAAACCTTCATTTAAGGTCATCTTCCCAGCTCACATGCCTTTCCAGGGAGCAAATGGGTTAAAAGTGGGTTTGTTGATTTTGGGTATGGCATGTGAATGCATATGCACATGGGCTAAAACTGAGGGTCCATTTGGTCCCAGGTAAACATCCATTCATTATCTATACCCATTATTCTATCTGGGTCGTGGGTGAGCTGGAGGCAATCTCAGCCAACATTGGGCAAGAGGCAGGGTACATCCTGGACACGTCACCAATCCATCGCAGGGCTAACACAGAGAGACAGACAGCCATTCACACATATGGGCAATTCAGACTATTTTGACATCTTTGGGCTGTGAGAGGAAATGCATGCAGGCATGAGGAAAACATGTAAAGTCCACACAGAAGGGCCCCGGTCGACCGGGAAGGTCAAACCCAGAACCTTCTTGCTGTGAGGCTAACAATGTCTGTTACCTTATAAATAAGGTAACAGACATTTATTTATTTATTTATTTATTTATTTATTTTTGTCTAAATAACTTATTTTAATCTAGTCTGAAAACTGCAGCTGTGTCCAAAATCACTCACTCATTCACTACTCCCTACTCACTATATAGGGAATTGTTATATAGAGGACTATATAGTGAGCTCATTGGTAAAATGAAAAAACACTTTCGGACACTACTCTGCCGCGCCGTTATTTACGTCATTAATGTTGCACAATTAAAACGTGCCAGATCAGTCTGCTGGTGGGTTTTTAAAATAATAAATACATGCATGTATTTTTGTGATAAATACATATTATACTGAGCGAATTTCCCACATTAATCAATACAAAGTGCTTTGTGTCTGCTGCATCTTTCAGTTCTTTTAAATCAAGGCTGAATACTTTCTTCTTTGCCGCTGCCTTTTATTAAATCAAATTTGAGGTTTTTGATTAATTCCTTGCTCTGAACTGTAACATTCGTTCTTGTATTTTATGTCTTATTCTAGTTTAGCTTTTTTCTATTCTCTTACTATTTTTAATTGTACTTGAATGTCTATAATGTGCTTCTTCCTCCGTCCGTTCACCCCCAACACACTACGGTATTATTGCCATTTTCGCGCCACAACTTATAAATTTGTCTCGTGCCCGTTGTCATAAGGAAAAACAAACTACTGCTATACTCAACCCTGCGATGACCTGGCGACTTGTCCAGTGTGTACCCATAGTCAGCTGGGATAGGCTCCAGCTTGCCTGCGACCCTGTAGAACAGGATAAGCTGCTACAGATAATGGATGGATGGATGCTATATTCAATCTAAAATACTTAACGGTCCTTATGAAACAGCTTTTGTTTCAGCATGACTGCAATGCATGATGGTATATATTGCTTGGTTAGTGACCATTGGTTGTACACTACTTTTCACGATGCATTGTGGGATACTACGAGTCCACTACAGGGGCGTAGCTAGGATTTTTCAAAGGGGAGGGGTCACACACTGACTGGCAGCCTGAGTACATTATGTAACAAAAAATAATTACCATTGCTAGTTTTAGGTAGCTTAGAAACCGGCTCTTCCATTATTGCTGTTTCTTCCACGTTTTCTTGATGTTGTGTTCTAGAAATGGCACACTAAAATTTAGCTGCGAAGCCACAAAATGCAACTTTGATGGAAAAAAAAATGTACTAAATTGTTTACCTGTCTTCACGTCGAAAGAAGGAGGAAAGTTTCACTTGTTTTGACATGGCAATTTATTAACACAAGAGGAAATATTCGTAATTCGCAACTAAAAAGACTGCAGCTACACTGGCAGCTTGACCATGCTTTCTAGTGCGATCGTGTTGCGCTTGCGCAGAACTGGGTTTTCGCGGTCAAACCACAGGAAGTCTGTACAAGGTTATAGAAACCCTAATGAAGCTGAGGTGACAATCTAGTTTTAAAAAAAAAAAAGTTAGAAAAATTACAGGGGGTGCTTTTCTAATATTCTTACGCGGCTACTGAAAAAAATGTATGGTCTGACAAAGGGGGGGGGGGGGGGGGGGTCACGGGCACCCCAGGACACCCTCCACACACACAACCACCAGCTATGCCAACGCACTATTGAGGTATTTCACTCACGTGACCAAGTCATGTGACGCTGCCATTTTGGACGGCACGGCTCGAATCAGTTTGAATGCGAGGAAGGCGACAAACGAAAAACATAAAAGAAAAAGGAGCGAGATGCAGAAAACACCTTCACTATCCAGCGACGTAGGGCATTTACAGGGCGAGCAGAGGGAGAGGTATTTGCAAAAATTGAGGTTAGCAGGCTTAGAGAACGACGTTTACCTGCTTCCACCAGGATTGCTCACTGACGTACGGAAGTACACGAAGCCCTCGTCTTTACCTGACTTCGGCCCACATGATCTGTATACCTATGCCGTTAAAAACCCATCGCCATACACAGGTATTGATCTGAAAGCGTATACGAGTTTGGATGCCTACAAATATTTTGTGTCAGGCTGGGTAACATGCCTACATCAGCGGGTCGTCCCTGGAGCCGGTGGTCGCCATCTGATTACAGCTAAGGTTTGTTCACATTTTCATTTACTTTCGGTCCTCAGGATAAACAAAATGTTATTAAATGTCATTGAAATAACTTCTTAGTCTGTTGAGACATGGCCCGTTATAAATTTGCTGTTACCAGGCAATGACCAAGAACTGTATTATTAGGGTCGGTGTAGTTGTAGCAGTGTATTAGCAACTAGCTGTTAGCACTAGCTAATGTCAACAACATAGTAGCTGGTATGTTACTGTAGCAATGTTTACGTTCAGTCATTTGGATGACTGTTAAAACCTTTCAGTCTCAAGTTTTTCCTTTACTGGATTTACTAGTTTACTGAGCCATCGCGCGCTCTCCGGCCGAGCCGGGAGCCATCGCGCGCTCTCCGGCCGAGCCCGGAGCCATCGCGCGCTCTCCGGCCGAGCCCGGAGCCATCGCGCGCTCTCCGGCCGAGCCCGGAGCCATCGCGCGCTCTCCGGCCGAGCCCGGAGCCATCGCGCGCTCTCCGGCCGAGCCCGGAGCCATCGCGCGCTCTCCGGCCGAGCCCGGAGCCATCGCGCGCTCTCCGGCCGAGCCCGGAGCCATCGCGCGCTAGCTCAGTAAACTAGTAAATCCAGTAAAGGAAAAACTTGAGACTGAAAGGTTTTAACAGTCATCCAAATGACTGAACGTAAATATTGCTACAGTAACATACCAGCTACTATGTTGTTGACATTAGCTAGCTTGCCGTCCAAAATGGTGGACACCGGGGCGTCATGTGACCCTGTGACGTCAGGTGAAATACCTCAATATAGGGTGAAATAATTCTCACTATACATTCAGACAGCGCTACAAAATAGTGAACTTACTATATAGTAAGGAGTGAGTAATTTTGGACACAGGGTGTGTTTCAATAACGAACCTTATCTAGGTATATTTCAGTCAAACAGGCCAGAATAAACTCACACACACAATTAGACGTGAAAAATAAATGTAGCTAATAAATATAACACTTCAAGTTAGAAATGGAGTTACAGTGGTGCTTGAAAGTTTGTGAGCCCTTTAGAATTTTCTATATTTCTGCATAAATATGACCTAAAACATCATCAGATTTTCACAC
Organism: Neoarius graeffei; assembly: GCF_027579695.1. Lineage (NCBI taxonomy): Eukaryota > Metazoa > Chordata > Actinopteri > Siluriformes > Ariidae > Neoarius > Neoarius graeffei. Next base: position 36,374,925 of record NC_083585.1, on the reverse strand, counting down.
AAGTCTGAAAAGTAGATAAAGAGAACCCAGTTAAACAAATGAGACAAAAATATTATACTTGGTCATTTATTTATTGAGGAAAATGATCCAATATTACATATCTGTGAGTGGCAAAAGTATGTGAACCTTCGCTTTCAGTATCTGGTGTGACCCCCTTGTGCAGCAATAACTGCAACTAAACGTTTGCGGTAACTGTTGATCAGTCCTGCACACCGGCTTGGAGGAATTTTAGCCCATTCCTCCATACAGAACAGCTTCAACTCTGGGATGTTGCTGGGTTTCCTCACATGAACTACTCGCTTCAGGTCCTTCCACAACATTTCCATTGGATTAAGGTCAGGACTTTGATTTGGCCATTCCAAAACATTAACTTTATTCTTCTTTAACCATTCTTTGGTAGAACAACTTGTGTGCTTAGGGTCGTTGTCTTGCTGCATGACCCACCTTCTCTTGAGATTCAGTTCATGGACAGATGTCCTGGTATTTTCCTTTAGAATTTGCTGGTATAATTCAGAATTCATTGTTCCATCAATGATGGCAAGCCGTCCTGGTCCAGATGCAGCAAAACAGGCCCAAACCATGATACTACCACCACCATGTTTCACAGATGGGATAAGGTTCTTATGCTGGAATGCAGTGTTTTCCTTTCTCCAAACATAACGCTTCTCATTTAAACCAAAATGTTCTATTTTGGTCTCATCCGTCCACAAAACATTTTCCATTAGCCTTCTGGCTTGTCCACATTATCTTTAGCAAACTGCAGATGAGCAGCATTGTTCTTTTTGGAGAGCAGTGGTTTTCTCCTTGCAACCCTGCCATGCACACCATTGATGTTCAGTGTTCTCCTGATGGTGGACTCATGAACATTAACATTAGCCAATGTGAGAGAGGCCTTCAGTTGCTGAGAAGTTACCCTGGGGTCCTTTGTGACCTCGCCGACTATTACACGCCTTGCTCTTGGAGTGATCTTTGTTGGTTGACCACTCCTGGGGAGGGAAACAATGGTCTTGAATTTCCTCCATTTGTACACAATCTGATTGACTGTGGATTGGTGGAGTCCAAACTCTTTAGAGATGGTTTTGTAACCTTTTCCAGCCTGATGAGCATCAACAACGCTTTTTCTGAGGTCCTCAGAAATCTCCTTTGTTCGTGCCATGATACACTTCCACAAACATGTTGTGAAGATCAGACTTTGATAGATCCCTGTTCTTTAAATAAAACAGGGTGCCCACTCACACCTGATTGCATGGGTGTAAAAATGCATATGGACACGTCCATACCAATATTCAGCTGAGTTTAAAATGTCCATACCATTTTTGAATGGAGAAGCCGCGATGCGGGAAACGCTGAATAAAAACACCAAATGCGGCCCACCTCCCGTTGCCTTGATGTTGCTATGGTTTTTTGTTGTCATTGGCTGTAAGCAGTAGCAAGCGGTAAAATCAGCATCCAGCTCGCTGCTACAGCAAAACAGCACACAGGCAGTGATGTCAGGCAATAAAAGAAAACGTAAGGAGGACATAATATGACATTTTTGTCATATGATCCTGTAACAGCAAGGAGTTTCTGTTTGCAATCTCTCTCTCTCTCTCTCTCTCTCTCTCTCTCTCTCTCACACACACTAATAAATGCTTGTAGGTAATGCTAAATGTTTACTTATATTTACTGTAACAGCAAGGAGTTTCTGTTTGCAATCTCTCTCTCTCTCTCTCTCTCACACACACACACACACACACACACACTAATAAATGCTTGTAGGTAATGCTAAATGTTTACTTATATTTACTTTTTTCTTGCTCATTGTTTGCATGTATATGCATATGTATATATGCATGTGTATATGCGTATGTATGTAACCTCTGCAATAAAATGTGAAAATGTAAAAATGTGAAACAATTGTCACTTAACCCTTTCAACTTAATGAATAAACATTTTTGCAAAATGCACTACAACCACCAAAACTCTTCACACTTCTACCACCCATACCTACATTACTTCCAGATTCTGAAATTGCAGTAACTCAAAAGGAAGCACATGATGTTTCAAATGTGTGAAAATAGTAAAAGTTGTGTGAAAATGAAGCAGCAGCACATAATTTTGATTGATTGTGTTGTTGTATTTTGGGTAGGTCATCCACTACAGCGAAATTCACAGCAACTTCAATGTCCACTTTCTCTGTGATCATGTATTGCCCGCATACATGCAGATGTTAGCCTAAGTCTAAGACTAAGTGTACCTGGTGCTAAAAATCAAAATAACACAAAGGAATGGACAACCAATCATTTGTACAGTGTAGGCCACATTTCGTGCGACAACCATGACGCACTGGGGCGCTTGGCCAAATTATGTCCCCACCAATATCAACACCGTTTTTACGCCCTTGCCTGATTGTCATCTTATTGATTGAAAACACCTGACTCTAATTTCACCTTCAAATTAACTGCTAATCCTAGAGGTTCACATACTTCTGCCACTCACATATATATGTAATTTTGAATCATTTTACTCAATAAATAAATGACCAAGTATAATATTTTTTGTCTCATTTGTTTAACTGGGGGGCGGCACGGTGGTGTAGTGGTTAGCGCTGTCGCCTCACAGCAAGAAGGTCCGGGTTCGAGCCCCGTGGCTGGCGAGGGCCCTTCTGTGTGGAGTTTGCATGTACTCCCCGTGTCCGCGTGGGTTTCCTCCGGGTGCTCCGGTTTCCCCCACAGTCCAAAGACATGCAGGTTAGGTTAACTGGTGACTCTAAATTGAGCGTAGGTGTGAATGTGAGTGTGAATGGTTGTCTGTGTCTATGTGTCAGCCCTGTGATGACCTGGCGACTTGTCCAGGGTGTACCCCGCCTTTCGCCTGTAGTCAGCTGGGATAGGCTCCAGCTTGCCTGCGACCCTATAGAACAGGATAAAGCGGCTAGAGATAATGAGATGAGATGAGATGAGATTTGTTTAACTGGGTTCTTTTTATCTACTTTTAGGACTTGTGTGAAAATCTGATGATGTTTTAGGTCATATTTATGCAGAAATATAGAAAATTCTAAAGGGTTCACAAACTTTCAAGCACCACTGTATGAGTCATGATTTGGGACTTTAATTTTGGAGAGCAGGATAGCGGTCTCATGCTTCACGGTTAAAAACATAATGAGCGGGAAACCCAGCCTACAGTGAGTGTTAGCTGTTAGTGTGTGAAGTGAGTAGTTTACACTTAACAGTTATTATAATCTGTTATTTTGTGTGTATTTGCATTAAGTGATAACAAAGCAGCTTATTGTTCCACATTTTGAGTAGTATTTGGCAGTATTTTGTTTCCCCTGTAGGTATTTCCAGCATTGCTAATGTTTGTACTCTGTGTGTTGACTCTTCCCTCAGAAATGCCGTCCAATGTAGAAATAAAGGCGTGGCTGCGTGACCTGGACCACGTGACCAAGCGCGCGAGGGAGCTGAGTGGTTCTGATGGGACGATCATCCGCCAGCATGACACGTTCTTCCACACGCGGGAGGAGGGTCGCCTCAAACTCAGGGACCTCTTAGTGAGTCTGCGCACTGGAACAGAGCAGCCATGAAGATGAATGAATCAGAATATTCACCTTTCAGACACAGTACTGTGCACAGTTCTTAGGGACGCCTTCAGAAAGAATGAAATGAAATGTTTCTACATTTAAAAAAAAATACATATATGTTATGGGCGGCACGGTGGTGTAGTGGTTAGCACTGTCACCTCACAGCAAGAAGGTCCTGGGTTCGAGCCCTGTGGCCGGCGAGGGCCTTTCTGTGCGGAGTTTGCATGTTCTCCCCGTGTCCGCGTGGGTTTCCTCCGGGTGCTCCGGTTTCCCCCACAGTCCAAAGACATGCAGGTTAGGTTAACTGGTGACTCTAAATTGAGCGTAGGTGTGAATGTGAGTGTGAATGGTTGTCTGTGTCTATGTGTCAGCCCTGTGATGACCTGGCGACTTGTCCAGGGTGTACCCCGCCTTTCGCCCGTAGTCAGCTGGGATAGGCTCCAGCTCGCCTGCGACCCTGTAGAAGGATAAAGCGGCTAGAGATAATGAGATGAGATGAGATGTTATGGGCGGCACGGTGGTGTAGTGGTTAGCGCTGTCGCCTCACAGCAAGAAGGTCCTGGGTTTGAGTCCCGTGGCCGGCGAGGGCCTTTCTATGTGGAGTTTGCATGTTCTCCCCGTGTCCGCGTGGGTTTCCTCCGGGTGCTCCGGTTTCCCCCACAGTCCAAAGACATGCAGGTTAGGTTAACTGGTGACTCTAAGGCCGAATCCCATTTCACCCCTTGGACCAACCCCTTGGCCCTTCCCCTCCATTTTGCGCGTTCACGTGAAGGGGTAGGGGTATCCCAATCCCAGTTAACACGGAGGGGTAGGGAAAGGGGTAGGGCTTCTGTACCCCTCCAAACGGAGATTTTCCTGGAGCTGACTCCGAACGAAGGGGTTTGAGTGATTTCCCACAATGCCATGCGGATTTCAGCGAGATTTCATGCGGATTTCAGAAAGATGGCGGTTCCCGCGGCGAAAGATTGTCATAAATGTATTTTCTCCATTATTTACGTGTTTTAAGTTGTTATCCAGAGGAAACACGCCGCTTGATTCGCTTTCGAGCTGAGAATGAGCAGCGATTTCTGAAATCCAAGCTGCTGCTAAAAAGCTTTGGGAGTGAGTATTGTTTTCGGTTGCTTTACTGCGTACGTTTTGTTCTGTTATTCTCGCTTTTATTGTTTACATGAGTGTTCTGACACCTCATTCTGTCGGATGTGGTGCACGAAGCGCCAAAGATATCCCATTCAGTGGTGTTAGTTAACAAATCACACCCTGCCAGCAGAGATTTCTGGTTCTGCCTCTGGCTCTGACTGTAGCGGCTGGTCGCAGCCAATGACGCATTTGGTCGCGTTTTGCTAACGTAAACGCTGACGGAGGTACGCGATGACGTATGCGATCGTTGAAGGGCTATCCCAATACGTAAGGGTTGAATTTCAAGCCCTATCCCTTGTAGCTCAGTTTCAAGGGGAAGGGCCAAGGGGGAGGGGAAGGGGTAGGGGTAGGGGTAGAAATTAGAATTGGGATTGGGCCTAAATTGACCGTAGGTGTGAATGTGAGTGTGAATGGTTGTCTGTGTCTATGGCTACGTTTACATTACGTCGAATCAGCGGATCATCAGATTAACGTTCTTAAAACGATTCGCGTTTACATTAAAACCGTTAGCCGTGCACACAGCAACGCCAATACGCGGATACGCTCGGCTCCGCAGGCATCCTGCGCTCCAAATCACTCCGCCCTGAACAGCGAGTGCCCTCTGGAGGGTGCGCACTCCGGCCCTGCGCAGCTCACAGAGCGCGCGAGTGAAGTGCATGAGCCACGATTCGGGACTGAGCCGCTGTGTGTGTGATCCCAGCGCATATCACTTATTACTTGCAAGTGGAAGGATGGCAAGCCTAAAGACAATCATAACTACACAATGGGCAGTATTTGCATCAGTATTTGCAGTATTTTCATACTTTTATACTCTTTAATGAAAGGTGATACAAGGCGGAAGTCCGCGCCGTTTTTCAGCAGTCGCGTCACATGACCAACGCCAGCGAATCAGGAAGGTGGATGTCACAGTGACGTTGTCCAATGAGACGCCAGCTAGAGCTCAGCACAGCGTATCCACGTATTTTGAATGTTTACACAGCACCGGAGCTGACACGATCTGGATTGAATATGTGGACGCTGGCGGATTCCCGTTTCCAGGCGGTTTAATGTAAACGGACAGTGCATCCGCGAAGAAAACGAGACAGATACGGTCTAGTGTAAACGTAGCCTATGTGTCAGCCCTGTGATGACCTGGCAACTTGTCCAGGGTGTACCCCGCCTTTCGCCCATAGTCAGCTGGGATAGGCTCCAGCTTGCTTGTGACCCTGTAGAACAGGATAAAGCGGCTAGAGATAATGAGATGAAATGAGATGTTATGGGCGGCACAGTGGTGTAGTGGTTAGCGCTGTCGCCTCACAGCAAGAAGGTCCGGGTTCGAGCCCCGTGGCCGGCGAGGGCCTTTCTGTGCGGAGTTTGCATGTTCTCCCCATGTCCGTGTGGGTTTCCTCCGGGTGCTCCGGTTTCCCCCACAGTCCAAAGACATGCAGGTTAGGTTAACTGGTGACTCTAAATTGACCGTAGGTGTGAATGTGAGTGTGAATGGTTGTCTATGTCTTATGTGTCAGCCCTGTGATGACCTGGCGACTTGTCCAGGGTGTACCCCGCCTTTCGCCCGTAGTCAGCTGGGATAGGCTCCAGCTTGGCTGTGACCCTGTAGAACAGGATAAAGCGGCTAGAGATAATGAGATGAGACATATATATTATTTACCAGCTTAAGGTCAGTCCATATTAGGGGTGGGCAAAATTATCGATACGGCGATATATCGCGATACTTTGTCTTCCGATTCAATATCGATACTCAAAATTTGAATATCGATATTTTTTCAAATAATAAATCATGTTTCAGACGGGTTGTAAATCCAGTACGACTTCCGCACCTCCGCTCCGCAAGGTGTCGCTGTGCCGCTACCTCACTGCAAGGCACTCTTTGTCTTCTCTTTTTTTCCCGGTGGTTGCAGTGAGGAAAAAAAAACAAGCAAGCATGGCTGTTAATGTAAACCTAGAGACGCCGCCGAACTTTAAGGCAGATGTTTGGAGGCACTTTGGATTCCAAAGGAAAGGAGAAAAAAAAAACAGTGAGCTGGACAAAGAGTACGCACTTTGCAAAACCTGTTTCGCTCCAATTAGATATTCAGGTAACACAACAAACTTGCGAACTTACTTAGCACGACAGCACCCTGACATATTAGCTCAGCCGGAGCCACCGAAACCCGACCCGAAGCAAACTACACTGGACAGCGCCAAAGTCCTCCCGTCTACTTCAGTGATGTGACTTACTGTAACTGTGAACTTAATTTTGTCATTTAAGACCAAAGGCAAGAAGCTGCACTTTATTTTGCATTTTCAATTTTAGTGTGTGTGAGACACTGCATTTTATTTTGAGTATTTACTCAAAGTTCAGAAGAAACGTGATTCACTGAGGTTTCAATTCAGTTTCAGTGTGTGGGCACTGACCCACACTGCACTTTGTTTCATCATTGTGCTCAGGGAGACTAAGATGCACACTGCACTTTTCAATGTGTTCCAGACAGTGTGTTGTTCCTGCAAATATGTTGTAACTTGCGCTTGTATAGTTACAATAAAATGGCATGGATAATTTGAATTACATTGTTTTGACTCAGTTTGTCCCATGAATTATCACTATCATCTGATGTACATACAACTCGGATTTTAAGATGCATAATGCGTTTACATTTTTCAGTGAACTACGTAGAATATCGCAATATATCGCAGTATCGTATCGTGATGCGTACCGTATCGTGACTCAAGTATCGTGACTCAAGTATCGTGACGCGTATTGTATCGTGAGGTCCTTGGCAATACCCACCCCTAGTCCATATCGTGAAATACTGTGACCGAGGTCTTGAAAGTACTGACCGAGGCCCTCTGGGCTGAGGTCAGTATTCAAGGTCACGGTATTTCAACATACGGACCAACCTTAAGCTGGTAAGTAATATATTTATTTTTTCTTTACCAAATTCTAACAGAAACCGGGAGCGCCCGAAAGGGAAAGCCGAGCCAAGGCGAGCCGCCATTTTGAACCCTCATTCACAGCTGTAATGCAAATTGCTTCCTCCTCAGTATACAAGTGCACTTCTATGGCAGGAAGAAAACTAAATTTTGCCACTTATGTAGTCCCCTATTTATACAAAATTGAGTCATTCAGGATTCAGCCATGTTTTTGCTCGGCGTTAGCAACGGTTACAGGTTTTTAGCTTTCTCCTGAAATGTTTTCTTTTATTTCTTCTTCCTCAGGGTAGTAAAACTCGCTTTCGCTGTGAAGACTGTCGTTATCGCTATCCATGCTGTAAAATTAATGCTATTATGCTGAGAAATGCTGGCAAAAATTTATAAGATTTTTAATAAAAATCTTATAAATAAATCTTATAAAAAAGATAAATGTTGACAAAAATTACAACTATGTTTATTGTTGTTGTGAACGAGTGAGTCGCCAGAGGTCCATAACTGGAGTCTGTACTGTAGGATACGGACCCGCTCACCAGCCAATCAGAGCGCAGGATTTGATGGAAACCAGACCGCGAAAAAAATAAATATATATTATTTACCAGCTTAAGGTCGGTCCATATCGTGAAATACCATGACCGAAGTCTTGAAAATAGGCCTCGGTCAGTATTTTCAAGACCTCGGTCACAATATTTCACGATACGGACCGACCTTAAAGTGCATATCCCGGGTAAATTCAGGAGCAAGATCAATGTAATTCTCCTATTTTATATTAAACTTTGGTCAAATATCTGTAACATTCTGCATTCTCTGCAATTTTTTTTTACCTTGCGCAATACCAGAAAAATTCAGTTGAAATCAAGCCATTTGAGGCGAATTGGTCCGCCTCTGAAAAAACTTGGCATTTGGATTTCCCGGCAAACGCTGATTTTGGTGACGTCGCGTGCGGGACGCCTCCCTCTGAATCCTACGTCAGCGCTGGTTTGTTTATGAGAAAACGACCTGGTGGTTTTCTGCAAATTTCTTCAACGTTATCACGTAATTAAAATGGTTAACAGATGTATCGTAGGAGGGTGTAGCAACACCAATCTTGATGGGATTAGTACTCATCGTTTCCCACATTGCGCTCAGGTGACAATTCCATATTCCAATGCAAAATCGCTAGCTGCTAAATTTGGTCTACACAGGCTGTGCACTGAAACCGTGCAAGCCCTCGCAGCCTGCTGGCGCTTCCACAGGTAACGTCACAAATCTGGCTCCAGACTCCCTTGGGATTTTTCCAGACGTGTTTTGTTATTTTATTTTTTTCTGCTGTCGACAGATGGCCTTGTGCAAAATTACCCTTCTGGATGAGTGTGTAAAGGGACATTCTTTCATATATATATAAAAAAAAAAAAGAAATTGGTCCAGGATATGCACTTTAAGCTGGTAAATAATATATTTATTTTTTTCTTTACCAAATTCTAACAGAAAATGAGAGCGCCCGAAAGGGAAACCATATTTAGAACAAACCTGCTACAAGCTGCCGAAAAGGCCTTTGTCAAAAAGCAAATCCTCTTTGTCCTCTGTCAACGCCCTGGCTGCTTGTGGATGGTTTCCCTTTGCGAAAACCTCGACCAACTGCCGTTTACGGGCCACAAGGACTTCTCTTGACTTGTTGAACTCAGGGTCCCTGAAGATATTTAGTTTCGAGCCAGACTGATTCAGATAGCGCTGGATACTTCTCTGGAAAGACGTGAGCGAGGACAGCTCATACACGTCGCCATTTTTCTTTGTTGCGGACATGAAAAAGTTGCACAGCAACGTTTAGTTCTTCACCAGGCATGTCTTCCACCTTTCGACCTTCATTTAGGTTTCGACAGAACTTCCCAAAGACATTGAGGTCGTAGGTCGTCTTTTTTGTTGTATTTTCTGCCCTTTGCTCCTCAATAAACTTCTGGATTTGCTCGGCGTTAGCAACAGTTACAGGTTTTCGGCTTTCTCCTGAAATGTTTTCTTTTATTTCGTCTTCATCAGGGTAGTAAAACTCGCTTTCACTGTGAACACTGTCGTTATCGCTATCCATCCTGTAAAATTAATGCTATTATACTGAGAAATACGAAAATAAATGTTGACAAGAAATTGCTACTATGTTTGTTGTTGCGAATGAGCGAGTTGCCAAAGGTCCGTAATTGGGGTCCGGATCGTAGGATTCTGGACCACTCGCGAGCCAATCAGAGCACACGATTTGATGGAAACTGGATCACGAAAAATACCATAAAATACAGTAAACAATAATAAATGAAACAAAGTCAGTATCTGGTGTGAGACGACCCTTTCAAAAAATAGTAGTCTCAGGTCCGATGAGTGCAGTTTTATAAAGAAATGAGCTGTAGGTTTTACTGAGCATCTTACAGAACCAGCCACAGTTCATCTGGACACTTTGTCACACTCGCGTCTTCATTTTGCACCAAAACCCAGCAGCATTTATTATGTTTTCCTTGTCTGAAAAATGGTCTCTAACATAATATGCTGCTTTCTTTACAGATGTACAAACACTTTTTTCCATAGCGTTTAATTTTGTCCTGGAAAACTAATGTTTGGAAACCTAAAATGTTTTTGTACTGACTTGATAATGTAAAAATCATAAAATGCCAATCTATAACAAAATTTGTACTAAAAAATCAGTGCCTGAGACTTTTTTTTTTTTTACGGTACTGTCCCTGTTAATCACCTTACAGAACGGAAGTGGGCAGCTGATATTCTATGACAGACCAGATATGAGTGGCCCCAAACTGTCCAACTACTCCATCAGTCCCACAAACGATCCACAAGGCCTGAGTGTAAGCACATCAAAATTAGTTCTGTTCTTATTGTGTACACAGTTTATTATTAATTTGAAAACATGCACTGTGGTATCTAACTCACAATAAATGTCCTATGTACATTGCATGTGGTGTATTAATTAACAATTATCCGCCTCAGGCTCCGTGAATATTACAGTGTTGTAGCTGAGTCACTAAATCTCGAGTCCCCAGTGTTCAAGTCCAGGTCGTTTAAAAAAAATTTGAGTCGAGTCCGAGAACAAAACTCCAACCACACCATTTGACGGTGGCTGTTTTAGTGCCATTAACATTAGTTTGTTCCTGAACATGACGTACCGGTATGAACAGATGAATGTCAGGGAGCGCAAAGTATTCTGTCAGAGATGGTTGGGAGACGGATGTAAGTATAGAAGGTGTGTTTATTAATACAAGTGAAGACAGGTAAACAATCCAGAATGGCAGACAAAATCGTAAAACAGTGAAACAGGCAATAGGTCGAGCGAGGCACAAACAGGCTATCATAGACTCGGCAGAATCAAAGGTGAGAAAAAGGAAATCGGGGATCAGGAAACCAAATAAGGCTCAGTAATGTGTCAGGAACACAACTCAATACTTCGCAAAGTTTTCAGTCTTTATATTACCGCACTGATTGCACCTTAATCCTGTGCAGGTGCGAGTCGTTTACGGTGTGTGAGAGTCCACTTGGCATGCGCGCTGTCCGGAGCGCACCCAAGAGTCTATCTGATGCACGCGCCAAGGTGTGCAGGTGTGACACTCTTGCATGAAATTAGTACAAAAATTAATGTAGATATAAATATCTTATGCTAAATTATTATGGCATGTTACAAAAATTAAAGAAAAAATCCGAGTCCTCATCTCCAATTTACAAGTCCGAATGCAGTTAATGCACGAGTCCAAGTCCGAGTCGTCAGTGCTCAAGTCCAAGTCAAATCACAAGTCCTTAAAATTAGTGCACGAGTCGGACTTGAGTACTACAAGCCTGATGAATAATAACTTCGACTTCGTCTCTGTTATTGTTCACGGATATTCACTGAGCCTGAGGCAGATCATTGTTTTAGTATAAATACACAGGTGATTATTTCAAACTTCAAAAGCGACATGCAAATGTTATGCGCGCAGGTTTGTCACTTAAGTCACATAAAATACTTTTGAAATCGATAAACTAAATCACAACTCCACTTTACCTTTGAATAGTTTTAGACCAAACTTCGTAGCATCTTTAGTGCTTTTAGGAACAGCATTTTCTTTCATAATTTGTAATTCTTCCTCACTTACGGTGACAAAGCGATTAGCTGCCATTTTGCCGAGTCACTCGAGGTGATTATCAAGAAATAATCTGAATCTCTCAACCAATCAACTCGCACAATTTTCTATAATCACCTCCATATTTATACTAATGTATAGCTTCACTAGTTTTGACATTCAAATTTTGATTGATTGATACATTCATTCACCTTCAGTGACTGCTATTTTCCGGTCACAGTGGATTCAGAGCACACCCTGGATGGGATGCCAGTCCTTTGCAAGGCACCACACACACACACACAAGAACATTCATACACAGTCAGTCTACCTACCAGCATACTAGTGCATCTCAAAAAATTAGAATATTGTGAAAAAGTTCAATATTTTCCATCAGTTATTTAAGAAAGTGAAAATGTTATATATTATAGACTCATTACACATAAACTAAAATGTTTCAAGCATTTTTCTATTTTAATTTTAATGAGTAAGGCATACAGTACAAAAACATAAAAAAAACCCATCTCAAAATATTAGAATATTTCATTTCGAGTTTGAGTAAAACAGTATGAACACAGTGTATCTCTCGGTCTAGTTTAGTACACACAATCACAATCATCGGGAAGACTGCTGACTTGACTGTTGTCCAGAAGATGATCACTGATGCCCTCCACAAGGAGGGTGAGCCACAAAAGGTCATTGCTGAAAAGGGTGGCTGGAAAAGGTGCACAAGCAACAGGGATGGCTGCAGTCTTGAGAGGATTGTCAAGAAAAGTTGATTCAAGAACTTGGGAGAGCTTCACAAGGAGTGGACTGAGGCTGGTGTCAGTGTACCAAGACCCATCACGAACAGACATCTTCAAGAAAGGGGATACAACTTTCGCATTCCTAATATCAAGCTACTCCTGAGCCAGAGACAATGTCAGAAGTGTCTTATCTGGGCTAAGGAGAGAAAGAAATGGACTGTTGCTCAGTGGTCCAAAGTCCTCTTTTCAGATGAAAGTACATTTTGCATTTAATTTGGAAATCGCGGTTCTAGAGTCTGGAGGAAGAGTGGAGAGGCACAGAATCCAAGGTGTTTGAAGCCCAGTGTGAAGTTTCCACAGTCTGTGATGATTTGGGGTGCCATGTCATCTGCTGGTGTTGGTCCACTGTATTTTATCAAGTCCAAAGTCAACACAGCCATCTACCAGGAGATTTTAGAGCACTTCATGCTTCCATCTGCTGACGAGCTTTTTGGAGATGCTGATTTCCTTTTCCAGCAGGACTTAGCACCTACCCACAGTGCCAAAATTACTACCAAATGGTTTGCTGACCATGATATTACTGTGTTTGATTGGCCAGCCAACTTGCCTGACCTGAACCCCATAGAGGATCTATGGGGTATTGTCAAGAGGAAGATGAGAAACACCCGACCCAAAAATACAGATACGCTGAAGGCCACTATCAAAGCAACCTGGGCTTCAATAACACCTCAGCAGTGCCACAGACTGATCACCTCCATGCCACACCGCATTGATACAGTAATTCATGGTAAAGGAGCCCCAACCAAGTACTGAGTGTATAAATGAATATACTTTTCAGAAGTTGGACATTTCTGTATTGTAAATCCTTTTTTTGATTGATCTTTGGGAATATTCTAATAATTTGAGATACTGGATTTCTGATTTTCATGAGCTATAAGCCATAATCATCAAAATTAAAACAAAAAGGCTTTAAATATTTCACTTTACATGTCATGAATATAGAATATATGAAAGTTTACCTTTTTGAATTAAATTATGAAAAAAAGGAACTTTTTCATGGTATTCTAATTTTTTGAGATGCACTAGTATTTTGGGAGGTCAGGGGTAACCAAAAAATCCAGATGAAGCAAACACTGGGTTTGACTATTTGGTTTTGAATTATAACCTGGATTCATTCAGTCCCAGGAAGGTGAGACGTCTTGTGTTTTTATTCTGTTTTGTATTTTTCTCTCTTTTTTTCGCATAGAGAGTACTGTCAGATGCTTTAGGACAGGTGGGCCAGGTGAAAAAGGAGAGACGTCTGTATATGGTGGGGCAGACTCGAGTACATGTGGACTCCGTGGAGGGTCTGGGAGACTTCATGGAGCTTGAGGTATAGTAGAGCCTGTTCAAGATGCATGAAGGGGTGGTGTCAAATAGCAGCCTGCTAACTGCAGTGTGTTGATATAGGTAGTTATGAGGGAAAACCAGAGCGCAGAAGAAGGAGTTGCCATTGCCCACCAGTTGATGCAGGATTTGGGCATGAAGAAGGAGGACCTGATTGATGGTGCATACATGGACCTCCTACTTGCAAAAGGTCTTCAGAATGGAAAGTAATACCTATGGCATGAATTTCTGTTCAATTGTGAAAATAAAATTCACTGATTTTGTGCTGCTGTTTTTCTTTTTTTATAAGGGTGATACTGTACGGTATGTTACCAACATTAAAGAAAATAAGAAAACTGTACCATTATGAAGTTTATTTAAAGTTTTTTTTCATTGCCCACATTACTAAATCATTACAATACATTACATATTTTATACAGGAACTGATGAGTTACTATGTCATTAAATGGAACGTGCACATTACCATCTGCTTTGTTTAACGAGTCTTGGTCACGTGTAGGTTATATTGCGTACTCTCTAGATATACAGAGTCAACATGATGCTCCAAGTGCTATCATTATTGGCTGGAGCTGCACAACTACTACACTTGTCTGTTACATGCTAAAGAGTGGATAGACCAGGTATCCGCTGAAGGAGTTGTAGCCCTGTGTGTCTGCACAGAGAAGCCTTCCGAGCACCAGCTCGACATAAATCTGATTGCCTTGTTTCAGCTGAAGGAGCACCGTCTGTGTGGCGCTGTCCTCCGAGTCCTCACGGTTGTCTTCCCAGGAGGAGGTTATCATCTGGCCGTCTTTCATCAGCTGCACCTTGTGATAGATGCGCTCTCCTTCTGCACCCAAAGTAGAGTAAACCGTGTAGGAGAAGGAGTAAAAGCCAGCACGTGGGGCCGTGAACGTTCCTGTGCACATGTATATGTCACATCATGTAAATACCTCCAGCTTGGTGTTTATGATTTTGTTGGCTTGGAAAGTGTTTCATGAAAGTTACGTTTGAACATTTTAAGGTATAATTTACAGTGGTGCTTGAAAGTTTGCGAACCCTTTAGAATTTTGTATATATTCCTGCATAAATATGACCTAAAACATCATCAGATTTTCACACAAGTCCGAAAAGTAGATAAAGAGAACCCAGTTAAACAAATGAGACAAAAATATTATACTTGGTCATTTATTTATTGAGGAAAACAATCCAATATTACATATCTGTAAGTGGCAAAAGTATGTGAACCTTTGCTTTCAGTATCTGGTGTGACCCCCTTGTGCAGCAATAACTGCAACTAAACGTTTCCGGTAACTGTTGATCAGTCCTGCACACCGGCTTGGAGGAATTTTAGCCCGTTCCTCCGTACAGAACAGCTTCAACTCTGGGATGTTGGTGGGTTTCCTCACATGAACTGCTCACTTCAGGTCCTTCCACAACATTTCAATTGGATTAAGGTCAGGACTTTGATTTGGCCATTCCAAAACATTAACTTTATTCTTCTTTAACCATTCTTTGGTAGAACGACTTGTGTGTTTAGGGTCGTTGTCTTGCTGCATGACCCACCTTCTCTTGAGATTCAGTTCACGGACAGATGTCCTGACATTTTCCTTTAGAATTCGCTGGTATAATTCAGAATTGTTTCATCAATGATGGCAAGCCGTCCTGGCCCAGATACAGCAAAACAGGCCCAAACCATGATACTACCACCACCATGTTTCACAGATGGGATAAGGTTCTTATGCTGGAATGCAGAGTTTTCCTTTCTCCAAACATAATGCTTCTCATTTAAACCAAAAAGTTCTATTTTGGTCTCATCTGTCCACAAAACATTTTTCCAATAGCCTTCTGGCTTATCCACATGATCTTTAGCAAACTGCAGACGAGCAGCAATGTTCTTTTTGGAGAGCAGTGGCTTTCTCCTTGCAGCCCTGCCATGCACACCATTGTTGTTCAGTGTTCTCCTGATGGTGGACTTATGAACATTAACATTAGCCAATGTGAGAGAGGCCTTCAGTTGCTTAGAAGTTACCCTGGGGTCTTTTGTGACCTCGCCGACTATTACACACCTTGCTCTTGGAGTGATCTTTGTTGGCCGACCACTCCTGGGGAGGGTAACAATGGTCTTGAATTTCCTCCATTTGTACACAATCTGTCTAACTGTGGATTGGTGGAGTCCAAACACTTTAGAGATGGTTTTGTAACCTTTTCCAGCGTGATGTGCATCAACAACACTTTTTCTGAGGTCCTCAGTAATCTCCTTTGTTCATGCCAAGATACACTTCCAAAAAACATGTGTTGTGAAGATCAGACTTTGATCGATCCCTGTTCTTTAAATAAAACAGGGTGCCCACTCACACCTGATTGTCACCCCATTGATTGAAAACACCTGACTCTAATTTCACCTTCAAATTAACTGCTAATCCTAGAGGTTCACATACTTTTGCCACTCACAGATATGTAATATCGGATCATTTTCCTCAATAAATCAATGACCAAGTATAATATTTTTGTCTCATTTGTTTAACTGGGTTCTCTTTATCTACTTTTAGGACTTGTGTGAAAATCTGATGTTGTTTTAGGTCATATTTATGCAGAAATATAGAAAATTCTAAAGGGTTCACAAACTTTCAAGCACCACTGTATATTCTGTTGTTCCCCAAATCAGCAAATGTGATATGAGTCTTCCCATGTCTACTAGGTTTAAAGTACTAGTTTCCACTACAAGGACTGCAGTCCTTGCTGAAAAACCTGGCTTGGTCTGGCCAGCTGGTGTAATGCAGGCTGAGCTGTTCAAAATGGTAGACCATCTTTTCCATCTCGTGAATGCTGGTAGAATTGAAACAGTTTCTGATTTACTGCTGTTAATGCTGCACCGAATAAACATTTTAAAAAGAAAATAACAAAGCAATTAGAGAATCTTAAACATTCATTCGTCAGTTTAGTCACGTGATAAGGAAGCTGGAAAATAACTTACCATCTGGCAAAGGTTCTATCAGTTTGACAGCTCAGTTTACATTTTTTAGCAGCTTTTACTCTAGCCAAACTGGATTTCTGTATGTTTTTGTGTGTGGGCTTTGGGGTTTTTTCTTTCTCTTTGAAAGGATGCTCACCCAGTGCAGGATTATACCCATAGCCTTGGTTGAGTGAGACATTGCTGTAAGAGATGGGCACATTCTTATTGAAAGGTCCAAAACACTCAGTCATAGGTGTCATTGTAGCCACAAATGCTACATCACGTCTACCTGGTATTGAAAAAATGAGGAGAAACACAGGGACATATAGGTTTTTTTTTTTAGTAAATAAAAGCACTTCATGGCAAATTAGAATGGACAAGTGCGTGTACTGGTGAGGAAAACAGTCAGTGTTACCAGTAACCTCCTTAAGCTGGTTATTGAGACTCTCCAAGTTCTTCCATAGGCCCACCATGTGCATGAAGGTTTCCTCCTCCAGCTGGAAAAGAGGTGTAGTCACACAGCAACAGCTTTTTGGCCTCCTATATGCACACTCACAGTCCCATCTTCCACAGGGCAGAGGCCCAGTCCAATTAGCTGTATGTGAGAGAGCAACACCAAAACCTTGGGTTTCATTTATCCATTGACAAAAAAGAAAAGGGGAAAAAAAGAAAGATGTAGACTGATGAAGTTGTACATAGCAAGAGGGGCTTACCTGCAGCTTGCCAGACAATATCTAAGGGACTGCTTGTTTGTGCCCTTAAGCATGGACACAGTGCCCCCAGCAGGCCCAGAACAGCCACTGCAGCTATCTTCATCCTTAACCAGTTCACTGAAGTTCACTCTAGTCTTTGGCAAGTCAAAAAGTAACAAAATGCAATATTGATTTTGTAGATCAGTTTCTGTTCTTGAGAATAAGAGAATTATGCATATGTTTAAACTTCTATGATGATTCATTCAAATTTATAAATCAATGGCAACCATCATTTTTACATAAATCCAAAATTGTGCACCTCATGCATTTCAAATACTTCAGCATTTTCAACAGAAAACCTGTTTACTCTCTTATAATGGAGAGATGTTGTTGGGGCAGTCAATGAGCTACTTTTTCTAGGGTTTGTTTATGCCTCAGCAGCCTCACCAGCATAATCAGTTTCAGCCTGAAAGTGTGAGGATAAGTGGTCTCATCTCATCTCATTATCTGTAGCCGCTTTATCCTGTTCTACAGGGTCGCAGGCAAGCTGGAGCCTATCCAAGCTGACTACAGGCGAAAGGCGGGGTACACCCTGGACAAGTCGCCAGGTCATCACAGGGCTGACACATAGACACAGACAACCATTCACACTCACATTCACACCTACGGTCAATTTAGAGTCACCAGTTAACCTAACCTGCATGTCTTTGGACTGTGGGGGAAACTGGAGCACCCGGAGGAAACCCACGCGGACACGGGGAGAACATGCAAACTCCACACAGAAAGGCCCTCGCTGGCCACGGGCTCGAACCCGGACCTTCTTGCTGTGAGGCGACAGCACTAACCACTACACCACCGTGCCGCCAACAGTAAACCTATTTTCTCAATTATTATTGATGTCGAAGGGCAGTTGTTGGGGCAATCAATAAACTTCGATTTCAGAAGAAAAAAAATGCGATTATGCCTCAACCATGTAGTCAGTTTTGGCTTGGTCATGGATAGGGTGTACCCTGCTGTTTTGCAAGTAACCAGAATTAATATTTATTGTATTGGTGCAGGACGGTGTAGTGGTTAACACTGTTGCCTCACTGCAAGAAGGTCCTGGGTTCAAGCCCAGTGGCTGGCGAGTTTGCATGTTCTTCTCATGTCTGTGTGGGTTTCCTTCAGGTGCTCCGATTTCCCCCACAGTCCAAAGACTGGTGGCTCTAAATTGACCGTAGGTGTGAATGTGAGTATGAATGGTTGTTTGTGTCTATGTGTCAGCCCTGCGATGACCTGGCGACTTGTCCAGGGTGTACCCCGCCTCTCGCCCATAGTCAGCTGGGATAGGCTCCAGCCTGCCTGCGACCCTGTAGAACAGGATAAGTGTCTACAGATAATGGATGGATGGATTGCTGCACGGTGGTGCACTGGTTAGCACTGTTGCCTCGCATCAAGAATGTTCTGAGTTTGAACCTTACAGCTGACTGGGGCCTTTCTGTATGGAGTTTGCATATGTGGGTTTCCTCTGGGTGGTCCAGTTTCCTCCCACAGTCCAAAGACATGTGGATTAGACCAATTTGCTGCTCTAAACTGCCCATAGGTGTGAATGGTTGTTTGTCTCTGTATTTGACCTGCTCATGGTGTACCCCACTTCTCGCCTGATGTCAGCAGGGATTGGCTCCATGACCCTGATGGATAAGCGATATAGATAATGGATTTTTTGCTGCATATTTCAAACTTTTCAACATTTGCCCTTAAACTTCCATTATAAGTGAGTTTCACATTAGCTGGGTCTCTATTCTTTTCTCACTACAGGAAAGTGTATCAACGTATTTCTCCAAAGTAATTAATCATTCACTATAGATGCAACAGATTGAGACTAAGTCAAACATTTTTTGGAGTATTACTTTAAAATCACATTATGCTTAAACTCTGTAAACATACAGCATACACTTAGATAGCAACTTATTTCATATTAGATTTTTATTCCTTATAAACTGACAAATCAGCGTATATGTACTGTACATACAAATATTTCACTGGTATTATGTTGTAATTCATAATATTTCAACTGGGTGTACAAATGAAGACACAACCTGCTCAGAAAATTTGAATCAAAATGATTTTGCATTCATTGTGTATTCTGACCAGCATTTGATTCTCACATTTGGTTTAAATGTAAACTTTCAGAAATAATGGCAATATATTATTTTAATTGAATTAGTCATATACTCACTGTGATTCTGAGCGACGATGAAGCAGATGAGTAGAGGGAACTGCGTGAAACCTGTTTCTGAAGTGTGTGTGTGTGTGTGTGTGTGTATGTGTGTGTGTGTGTGTGTGTTTGGTAGAGTTAATGACACTGCAGTTGAGTTTTTGTGTGAGCTGATGGGAATACAGGAATGTGTGAAACACATTCTGTTACTGTATTCTGTATCTATCCCAAGAAGCCCACTTGGGAGTGCACAATTTGTGTGTATGTGTGCACACATTTCATATGGTTTATAAGGACACTAGGATCATGTTTCCAGCACTCTGGGTGTTTTAATACCAGCCATTATGGTGATCAGCAATTTGAGCCATATTTGTACAGACAGAGAGGGTTTGTTTTATTATTGCTGCATTTATTTGCTTTATCTCTTGATCAGTAATCCCAGTGCTGAGGCAGATACAGGAGTTTTAGCCTGATTCTCATAGTAGGGTGCGGACCATGCCTTGCGATCTTATGACCTGTGATATCAACTCAACTTTAAAAAGTGCAGCTATTTTATATGCAGTGAAGGAAGGGTAATTAGAAGGTTTGTGGAAAATAATTATGCTGTTAAAACCAGGAACAGCCCAAAATAGATGATTTTAAATTAAAAATACAGTCATGCCATTATTTGATGTATGCTTTATTGATCTGCAGGCTTTAGCTCTTCCTTATTTAGAACTTTTAATCACAGTAAGATACCTGCACAGTTGCTTTCACAAAAGTCCAGAGTGGTGTACTGTATAATAATGAGTGTCAGGGAGTTGTATAACACAAGTACATGGGTAATATCACTTACTATTGCTCTGACTGATATCATATGGTATGTGGAGTTGGGCCCAGGGAAGGACAGAGACATGAATACTAACACAGTATCCCTTTATGTTCCACTCAGGAGTCAAGCAACAAATATTTTGACTCCTGGCACAAAGATTTACCCATTATTTTTTTTTAAAATAATATATAGTACCAGTCAAAAGTTTGGACATACCTTCTAATTCTTTTTTTTTCTCCCCCGCTGGCTGAAAGGGGATTATATTGTGACTCGCTCTCCAACCTTCTGAAATAAACTCCTCTCACATTTTTTGGAGGAATTTCACGAAACTTGGCAGGATTCTTTGTTATATGTTGGTAATACACATATTGCAATTTCGTTCAATTCAGTTGCATTTTACCAGAGTTTTGGCATAGTTGCCAGCGGGAGATATTGTGCTCTCAGAACACTCTTGTTATTCATTAAAAGACACTTCATGTCTTGAAGTAATGATGGATGTCATTTCTCTTTACTTAGTTGAGCGGTTCTTGACATAATATGGATTACGACAGTTGTCAGATAGGGCAATTTACTGTTTGATCTCAAATGCATTAAAGCTAGATGGCCTTTTGATTTCATGAAATCAGTGAAATTTAGTTCCCTCTGAAATTTGGTCATTGTGATATATGTTTATTTCTGTAATATCTAAAAAAAAACAAGCAAACAAAAAAAAAAAAAAACCCAGGCCATTCTGTAGCTGGGAAGTTATTTAATTTGACGGGATTCACGAGCAAATAATGTGCATGAAATAATTTGCTTCACGCAGTCAAGCAGACAGAGGAAGTCCGTGTGCACATGTGCAGGTTTACCTTCTTCCTTTTCCTCTTCTTCTTTTGGGTTTTACGGCAGCTGGCATACACAGTGTTACATTACTGCCATCTACAGGTTTACCTTGACCGTGCACTGACAGTTACATCATTCTGTCGCTAAACGAACGGCTGATCACACCGAGGTGCTCGCTGACCGCCGATATTTATTAGTTTGGTCCTGCGTTTCCTTCGCAACATAATGTCTTTTCTTCTCGCTTTCCGGTACTGTAGTCGGTCTTTCACGTTTCATTCGCACACTCACGTCCTCCATTTTTCTCTCCTGTTTCAAATTTGTATCCCACAATGCCTTGCGCGAACTGGGAAAGCCCACCACGTGATGCATGATGTAGTATCTTGAATTGGGTCATGGTGAAGCAGGAAAAAATAGCAGAGAATTTAGGACCACGTGGCTCTAAATTCATTAATTGTTCTATTAAAAAAAAACTAATAAAATTGGAAGTCTGTGATTTGAATTCAGTAGCTTTTGGTCCACTAAACAAAAATAATTGGGTGTCAGGGAAAATTATTTTTATGACCTACACTTGAAAAATCTGAAAGGTAGTCTAGCTTTAAGGCGGCAAGGAATTGCACTAATTAACTTTTGACGAGGCACCTATTAATTGAAAAACATTCCAGGTGACTACCTCATGAAGCTGGTTAAGATAATGCCAATAGTGTGCAAAGCATCAAGGTAAACAGTGGCTACTCTGAAGAAGCTAAAATATGAAACATATATTAACACTTTTGTTTACCACATCATTCTATACACGTTCCATCTGTTTCTTCATAGTTTTGATGTCTTCAATATTGTTCTCCAGTGTAGAAAATTGTCAAAATACAAAAAAACAAACTATGAATGAACTTTTGATCGATACTGTATATTTTGAAACATAATATATTAGCTATATGATGCTGATTTTAGCCATCTGATGACATCACTTGGGTCATTTAAGTTTTATGCCATTATTCTGAATTGGCTATTGCTATGGCAAAATGTTTGTATAGTTTGTAAGGTGTTGTTTGATTATATTCCATTCATAGCCATTTTCAGACTGTTATTACATATCAGCAGAAAGAATAAACACAAAATATATGTTCTTCATTCCTCTTTATTTTAAATTCACTTGAATAAAACAGTTCTTTGTTATACATTGGTTATATAGATATTTACGAAAGAGTTAAACATTTAAAAGAAGAAGGAGGAGGAATAACTTTTTTTTTTTTAAATAAACAGTATACAGTAAGCCTGGGGCAACCATGTTGAACCTGGATCTCAGTTATGAACTGGAAACAACAAACAATCTAATCTGATCAGGAGCCAAAGCATACGGTACATGGCCTTGATTTTGAAAGCTCACAAGGATCACTGCAAAAGTCTAAACACAGACATGGGATCAGAGAATTAATTTTTTTTTTTAATCAGTAGCATAAAGCAAAAAGCCACTGAATGTGTTGAAATGGCTGTCGTCATCACACAGGTAGCAGCCAGATGGGAGAATCACATCCACCTTGTCCCCAGTTCGCATCTGTATTGCCAGGACGGTGGTAGCACTGTCCTCCTGGTCCTGCATGTTGTATTCACGAAGTGCTGCAATCACTTGACCATTTTTACGCAAACGAACACAGGCAGCTAGGAGGGCACCAGGGGCACCTGCATCACTGTACACTGTAAGAGCCAGCACATAGACTCCTGAGCGTGCGACTGTAAAAGTGCCAGTACTAGCATTGTAGCGGTCACCCAAGTTAATGAATATAGTCTGGTACTTGACTACTGTGTCATCTCGGCTGGATGTTAGGCATCGACGAGTGTCAGTCAGTGCCACTGAAAAGGCACTACGGCTGGCTGAGGAGAGAGAGCACAATTGAGGGACACTCACTTGCAA
Organism: Neoarius graeffei; assembly: GCF_027579695.1. Lineage (NCBI taxonomy): Eukaryota > Metazoa > Chordata > Actinopteri > Siluriformes > Ariidae > Neoarius > Neoarius graeffei. The sequence continues at coordinate 36,351,760 of NC_083585.1, read as the reverse complement.
GTGTTGAAGAATGGCTCAACCAATAGCACTAACAGCCAACAGAGTGAAGACTAGTGGACATTATGAGCCTGTATAAGTTCGCCATGCTAACCATAACCTTTCAAGCAAAAGTAGGCTTACTCACAGCGTACATAGTTCAGAGCAGTTTGAGCTTTCTCCAGTTGCCTGTGCATCTCATTCAGGCTCAGGTTGAAGTAACTCTCCATTGCCATCATCTGCTTTTGCATCAGGCAACAGCTACAGGCGTTCGCGTCAGTAAGACAAACTGCAGATAGAAAACAACAAATTCACCTTTCAATTCATCCCAACATTACCACAAAGAAAGTTCCTTAGATTACATTTCAGAATTATTATTAAAGAGAGTGATCTCTGTTTTTTACTGTTGTCAGTGCTGGGATAAGGCTGACTCGGCTCTCCAGGACCATTCCAAGAGTATACAGGTTCGTTTGCAAGAGAACATCCAATCAGGCACAAGAACACAAGGCCTGGATGAGTAAAGAACATATCATAAAACAAGTGGTTTTAGAGAAATAGGATCCACCTAAATCCACAAACTGACTACAAGCGTATAGCTAATGTCAGACCTTGGGATAATCCGAGTGGATAATTTAGAGAGATAATCCTCTGACATCTAGAGCTTTATTTGGATTTTGTGTTTGTTCACAGTTAGTTATAGTAAGCTTATTCATACTGTATTCCTTACCAATTTATGCAGGTGTAAGATCAGTCTTACCTCTCATTCTGCTGTGTGACCGGCGACGATGTTTGCCCTCAGATTACATAGGTTTAGCTATAAAGGTTTGTTTGGCTCCACCTCTTGCTTTCTCTAGGTGAGGACACAACCTGTGTGTCTTTGTCCCAGCAATGAGCAATAAGTAGGACTTTCATTATCGGACATCTGAATCACATCATATTACATTGTATTATTCCCATAGACAAGGAACCAGTGCACAATTACAGTCCAGCTCGTCGTCATCATCATCTACTGGGAGCAGAGCAGTTGATCTGATGCTAACCACAATGCTCCAAAGAAATTCTGAAGCTTAGATTGTTTCCTCGTTTCATGGGGGGGCTGCTATCCTAGCGCATTGTCAATGGACACTTCCTTTCAGATACAGTGGTGCTTGAAAGTTTGTGAACCCTTTAGAATTTTCTATATTTCTGCATAAATATGACCTAAAACAACATCACATTTTCACACAAGTCCTAAAAGTAGATAAAGAGAACCCAGTTAAACAAATGAGACAAAAATATTATACTTGGTCATGTATTTACTGAAGAAAATTATCCAATATTACATATCTGTGAGTGGCATAAGTATGTGAACCTCTAGGATTAGGAGTTAATTTGAAGGTGAAATTAGAGCCTGGTGTTTTCAATCAATGGGACGATAATCAGGTGTGAGTGGGCAGCCTGTTTTAATTAAAAGAACGGGGATCTATCAAAGTCTGATCTTCACAACACATGTTTATGGAAGTGTATCATGGCATGAACAAAGGAGATTTCTGAGGACCTCAGAAAAAGCATTGTTGATGCTCATCAGGCTGGAAAAGGTTACAAAACCATCTCTAAAGAGTTTGGACTCCACCAATCCACAGTCAGACAGATTGTGTACAAATGGAGGAAATTAAAGACCATTGTTACCCTCCCCAGGAGTGGTCGACCAACAAAGATCACTCCAAGAGCAAGGCATGTCTCTCACATTGGCTAATGTTAATGTTCATGAGTCCACCATCAGGAGAACACTGAACAACATGTGTGTGCATGGCAGGGTTGCAAGGAGAAAGTCACTGCTCTCCAAAAAGAACATTGCTGCTCGTCTGCAGTTTGCTAAAGATCATGTGGACAAGCCAGAAGGCTACTGGAAAAATGTTTTGTGGACAGATGAGACCAAAATAGAACATTTTGGTTATGAGAAGCGTTATGTTTGGAGAAAGGAAAACACTGCATTCCAGCATAAGAACCTTATCCTATCTGTGAAACATGGTGGTGGCAGTATCATGGTTTGGGCCTGTTTTGCTGCATCTGGGCCAGGATGGCTTGCCATCATTGATGGAACAATGAATTCTGAATTATACCAGTGAATTGTAAAGGAAAATGCCAGGACATTTGTCTATGAACTGAATCTCAAGAGAAGGTGGGTCATGCAGCAAGACAACGACCCTAAGCACACAAATTGTTCTACCAAAGAATGGTTAAAGAAGAATAATGTTTTGGAATAGCCAAGTCAAAGTCCTGACCTTAATCCAATCGAAATGTTATGGAAGGATCTGAAGCGAGCAGTTCATGTGAGGAAACCCACCAACATCCCAGAGTTGAAGCTGTTCTGTACGGAGGAATGGGCTAAAATTCCTCCAAGCCGATGTGCAGGACTGATCAAGTTACCGGAAGTGTTTAGCTGCAGTTATTGCTGCACGGGGGGGGGGGGGGGGGGGGGTGTCACGTCAGATACTGAAAGCAAAGGTTCACATACTTTTGCCACTCACAGATATGTAATATTGGATCATTTTCCTCAATAAATAAATGACCAAGTATAATATTTTTGTCTCATTTGTTTAACTGGGTTTGCTTTATCTACTTTTAGGACTTGTGTGAAAATCTGATGTTGTTTTAGGTCATATTTATGCAGGAATATAGAAAATTCTAAAGGGCTCACAAACTTACAAGCACCACTGTACTTCCTTTGACGATTCCAAACTCTCAGACTGACACTCCTTTCAAGCTTTTAAAAACAAACAAACACAAAACTAAATGGCCGCAGCACACATTTTATGAGCATGATCAAACAATTCAAGTATTATGTATGATCATAATAGGAACTTTCCTAGCTTTATTAACATGCAGTTCTCAAATCTCTAGCATTTAAGCTTTAAGTTATTAATCTCTATTGAAAGAAATAAACATTTCCTGTAAGAAATTCATTAGTGAGACTAGAATAATTTTAAAGCAACTATAGAAACCAATATCAATTTCAAGATATTTATGATAAGCTGCAGATTTTCTCAGCATTAGATACATTACATAAATCACAATAGCTTTATTACAAATCTCTACTTTTAGAAAGACATCTGTCTTAGCCGGCACAGACGACAGCTGCTACTCCTTTCTAGTCATTCCCTTTTCGAAGTGGAAAAGGAGAAAAGTTTGTCTGAGCTGCGAGAATTGCTCATGTCTGTTATTTCTCATCCATCCCTCCGTGACACAGCTTCTAATTTAGGCTTTGCTTTATTTAGATCTCCATTTAAAGCACTGCACATGACATGAATAAACAGGGCCCATGTGAACATGACAGAAATAGCATGATTAGATAGCTAGAGGATTTAATTAGAACTTTGTTGAATCAGTTGTTTGGGGTCTTTATTTGGCAGTAATAAAACAAAAATAACCATCTGTGACAGAAGGAGCCTATTTTATGACTTTTGCACTGTGTTAAACTCCAACATGTATAATCAGCCATTCAAAATCAGGGATACTTTAAACACTTGATTTTAGGACCAAGCCCAAATGTTGCATAGAGAGAAAACAGAAAAGTCGACCTAAGCCCATGTGCAGAAATATAGAAAGAAATCAAATGAGATGAGATAATGACAGAATATGAAAACTGATATGCAATATTTCTGTTTTTGGAATTAGTACATGGTGAAATAAAGAAATTCTTTGTGTAGAATATTAAATGTCCGTGACAAGAATTGAACAGTCACTGGAGTTCATCATGTGAGAAATGGTTTCTAAATACAAATGAAGTGTTCATCATGCACATTCTTATCAATCCAAAACTCCTGACAAATTCATCAGTTTAACTTCATATAAAAACACATTTTCAGTTAAACTTCATAACACACTTCAGTTAAAGGGGACACTATATAGTTTGTGCATTCATACAGAATGGTGGGAGCATTTTACAATATCTTTAGGAAGAATTGTGTTTATCCTTCCAGTTACAGACACTTACAGGTATAGGATCCTTGCTAAGTAGCACTGAAGCTATTCTAGCAGCTTATGGTGACCCAACACCTTATAAAAGTAGTTTCTGTAATTTTTCCTTTAATTTGTCACCCCATCTGTGGTTGTTTCAAATCATTACACCACCACCAAACCCTGTACTTTACAAACCGTGAGGTGGCCACAGATAGAGTGCTCCATTCCTAGGAGTCTTACAGGAAATGTCTCGGTGAATTAGATGCTTGCAGCAACATCTAGTGGTGAATATTTATTTCACCAACATCAAAAATCAAGGTCTTGGGACATTAACATTTAACAGAAAAACAAAGTAAGAGACAAACAGTGCCGCATCAGTTAAATAGGTTTATAAATAAGGATCTTCCTGACCCTTCATCACTCAGCCCAGCTGGCAAACAGTGATGGTAGAACCCACACCAGTCCAGAATCGGAAACCAGGATAGAGAGCCCCACTAAATTCAGTTTCGACACAGCAGATTTGGTGGGCCTGGTTGTGAGAGACCCTGTAGAAAGCCAGCACGCCTGCCTGCTGGTCCACATAGACCCCGATGCGCCGGGCTTTAGGAACAGCTAGCACCGTTTCCTTTCCTGCATGCCACAGAGAGAAGGCTGTGCCTGACCAGTACAGGCCCCACGAGTGCTTATTATACCCCAGTCTGGAATGGTCATCCATTGTGGCGCGCCCAATATCTTTATAGGTTACACCAATAGTGATCTGCAAGGACCATTGTGCTGCATTAGTGCTACTGCAGTGTTTCATTTCTAACTTTAGTAATAAAATATACTTGCTTAAATATGTGCATCACTCTATTGATATTTAATTAATTTGCATGCATTACCTGACGTTTACTCAAATTAACATAAAAAGTACTGATTTTTTCTTTCAGGTAAAAATGATGTCTACACTCTATTTTAACTGCAAACAGATTCTTTTTCCTCAAGGTTTCAAGGTAAATAAGTTAATGTACCTTCTGTCCTGTCCATTCCACCTCCCAGTAGTAAGGACTTCCTGCCAAAGGCTCCCGACACATGACCTGCCTCCAGTAGAGAAAGCGTTCAGCGTGCTCTGGGTAATTCTGATTTTCTGCACGGAGAGTGGCCTTGCGATCTCCATCAGACAAGCGGATGTGACGATAAGCAGTGTTGCGGTCCAGTGTGGGCTCAAAGCGGACTAAATGGAAATTGTTGTTCTTTAATATTACACTGTTGTATAGGAATATTTCACTGCATAAATAATATCTTATCTTCTCCATAATATCTTCCTTTACCAGTAACATAAAAAAAAAAATACACAATGTAAAGTTCAGCTGAAAGTCTAAATTCTACAGTGTCCTCAATGATTAGCCAACTGGCACCCCTTGTACAGATTAGTAAAATGGTTAGGGGAAAAAAAAAGCCACCTTTTGTGAAGAAAAAAAAATTAGAAAAACCCAACCTTTAATTGAAATATATTTATTCAGAGAAAAACAAATCCCTCATCAAGAAAAATTATTTTCAGCAAAAACCACATGTGCCATTATTATTGGCACCCCTACAGTAAATAACAAAAATCACATGCGGATTGTTTTCAGTGTGAGATGAAGCTTCTTCACCAAAGGTGGATTTTTTTTCTAACCCTTTTTACAAATCAAGGGGCGCCAATAATCGTGGAGGGCACTGTATGAGGGTTTTGTACCATGTTTTGGCAAACCAATCTTTGTGTTGCCTTTCAAAAAAGTTAATCCAAACTAGTCTTTATAAAGACCATATACAGCATGTTCAATCATTATCCATGAATACTATTTAAAAATATATAATATATCAGACTTACATTTTAGCATTTCCTCCCTTGATTTAGGTGCTGGGTTTTCCAGACTTGGGCGAGTCAATTTTCTCTCTGCAAACAAGAAACCAATCACATTTAATAAATCTGCAAACAGATTCTCATCTCATCTCATTATCTCTAGCCGCTTTATCCTTCTACAGGGTCGCAGGCAAGCTGGAGCCTATCCCAGCTGACTACGGGCGAAAGGCAGGGTACACCCTGGACAAGTCGCCAGGTCATCACAGGGCTGACACATAGACACAGACAACCATTCACACTCACATTCACACCTACGGTCAATTTAGAGTCACCAGTTAACCTAACCTGCATGTCTTTGGACTGTGGGGGAAACCGGAGCACCCGGAGGAAACCCACGCGGACACGGGGAGAACATGCAAACTCCACACAGAAAGGCCCTCGCCGGCCCCGGGGCTCGAACCCAGGACCTTCTTGCTGTGAGGCGACAGCGCTAACCACTACACCACCGTGCCGCCCGCAAACAGATTCTTTTTCGCAAATTTGTATTATAATTACACTGCTGTATATATACATTTTTATATTTACCTGAATTTGCAGAGGAAGCTTCAGGGTGCTGAAGTGTTGTGGTTTTAGGTTTACTGTCACTTTTGCTAGATGCATGTGTCACTTTAGGAGCTAAAGAGAAAGCAGGATTACTTGCATTCATTCAATTATAAATAACGTTGTATTCGTGAACTGTTCTGAATTTAGGGGATGTTATGCATTTACACTGATTTCGAGCCAGACATAATTGAGAATTTATAGCAATAAAGATTTGAATAATTACAAAATACAGTAAAGGAAAATATGAACGGCAAATTCAAAAATTTCCAAAAGAAAAATATAACTTTGCCTACCTGCATTTTGTGAATCAGCCTGCAAGTTATTAGGATTAGGGCATTTCGCTGATCCATTCAATACTGTTGTTTTTTCTGCATCATTCACTACATAAAAATATGAAGAGATGCATTGTGGTCGATGAGATTGAACAGAACAGTGTAAGAAATTGCAGAGCTTGACAAGCGTGATAGTTCAATACTAAAAGTTGATGAGTGAAGATTCTAAACATTTGTAGACATAGTGTAGTTGAATGAAATAGAAGACTACAAAGATATTTATTTTAATCACGTTTTAATACCACTTCAGTTTCACAGATGTTCTATCATTCTCCTTCACTGAGTAACAAAAATGGTCAAATAGTAAATGCTAAGCTATTAAATAGTGAAAATATTCACATCAGTTGAAAAGAAAGTGTCTCCCTTTCTCCATTTTATTAGACATATGCATTCTAGCTCTTGGGCGTGATTGCTGTTCCAATCTTTGCCTATTCCTTCTTACAAACAGTACCAGTCAAAAGTTTACTCATTACTATGAAGGAGTGTGTCCAAACTTTTGATGGGTACTGTATCTGTTATGACTCTCCTTCCAACCACCCCCAACCCAGAAACCTGCAGCTTTATGAACACACTAGGCAATACATTATGTAATGTGGTGTTCTAAAAAGGCATGCAGTATTGGACAGGCTCTTACCAATTCTGAAGATACTGGCCAGGCTTCCTTTACAAAGGTCATGGAGCCTCTCTCTAAAAGCTTCAAGAGCTGACCGGATTCCAGACTCAACTGACTCTGGGAGTAAAGTCTCCAGCTGTGCATTCCCAACCACATCTACATCACCTGTGGTGTCAAGTGTCTAGCATGGGCAGGAAACAATTAAATAAAGGATTTAAATAGAAGATTATGTTAAATACAGACATGTACAGTGGTGCTTGAAAGTTTGTGAACCCTTTAGAATTTTCTATTTCTGCATAAATATGACCTAAAACATCAGATTTTCACCCAAGTCCTAAAAGTAGATAAAGAGAACCCAGTTAAACAAATGAGACAAAAATATTATACTTGGTCATTTATTTATTGAGGAAAATGATCCAATATTACATATCTGTGAGTGGCAAAAGTATGTGAACCTTTGCTTTCAGTATCTGGTGTGACCCACTTGTGCAACAATAACTGCAACTAAATGTTTCCGGTAACTGTTGATCAGTCCTGCACACCGGCTTGGAGGAATTTTAGCCCATTCCTCCATACAGAACAGCTTCAACTCTGGGATGTTGGTGGGTTTCCTCACATGAACTGCTCGCTTCAGATCCTTCCACAACATTTCGATTGGATAAAAGGTCAGGACTTTGACTTGGCCATTCCAAAACATTCACTTTATTCTTCTTTAACCATTCTTTAGTAGAACAACTTGTGCGCTTAGGGTCGTTGTCTTTCTGCATGACCCACCTTCTCTTGAAATTCAGTTCATGGACAGATGTCCTGACATTTTCCTTTACAATTAGCTGGTATAATTCAGAATTCATTGTTCCATCAATGACAGCAAGCCGTCTTGGCCCAGATGCAGCAAAACAGATCCAAACCATGATGCTACCACCACCATGTTTCACAGATGGGATAAGGTTCTTATGCTGGAATGCAGTGTTTTCCTTTCTCCAAACATAACGCTTCTCATTTAAACCAAAAAGTTCTATTTTGGTCTCATCCGTCCACAAAACATTTTCCAATAGCTTTCTGGCTTGTCCACGTGATCATCAGCAAACTGCAGATGAGTAGCAGTATTCTTTTTGGAGAACAGTGGCTCTCTCTTTGCAACCCTGCCATGCACACCATTGTTGTTCAGTGTTCTCCTGATGGTGGACTTAACATTAGCCAATGTGAGAGAGGCCTTCAGTTGCTTAGAAGTTACCCTGGGGTCCTTTGTGACCTCGCTGACTATTACACGCCTTGCTCTTGGAGTGATCTTTGTTGGTCGACCACTCCTGGGGAGGATAACAATGGTCTTGAATATCCTCCATTTGTACACAATTTGTCTGACTGTGGATTGGTGGAGTCCAAACTCTTTAGAGATGGTTTTGTAACCTTTTCCAACCTGATGAGCATCAACAATGCTTTTTCTGAGGTCCTCAGAAATCTCCTTTGTTCATGCCATGATACACTTCCACAAACATGTGTTGTGAAGATCAGACTTTGATAGATCCCTGTTCTTTAAATAAAACAGGGTGCCCACTCACACCTGATTGTCATCCCATTGATTGAAAACACCCGACTCTAATTTCACCTTCAAATTAACTGCTAATCCTAGAGGTTCATATACTTTTGCCACTCACAGATATGTAATATCGGATCATTTTCCTCAATAAATGACAAAGTACAATGTTTTTGTCTCATTTGTTTAACTGGGTTCTCTTTATCTACTTTTAGGACTTGTTTGAAAATGATGTTTTAGGTTATATTTATGCAGAAATATAGAAAATTCTAAAGGGTTCACAAACCTTCAAGCACTATACAAAATATAATGTGGTTGATGATTTAATGGTAACCCGTTTACATTTACCTCATTTGGCTGACTTACAACTGAGCAGTTAAGAGTAAGGTCCTTGGGATTTCAACTCATGACTTTCTGAGCAATAGTCCAGTGCCTTAACCACTAAGCTACCCCTGCCCTCCTCACCCTCCATGAAGATTAATCAGTGACGAGTCTCCCAAAAGCCTCGTAGCACAAAGATCATTAAAATGTAGAGCGAGCAGCACAATGAACACTCTCTCCTAGTTAAGATGCTCTTAGCGTTAAGAGGCTTTTAGGAAACCCACCACAGGTCTGTAGAGACTTGCACTATATATTTGCATAAAAATTAGTACCATACTAGTAAAAGGCCCTGAAACATGTGAGGGTGATCATACCTTTAGGAACTGAATAGAGTCCTGAGATTGAGCTAGTCTGTTTAGCTCTTCATCTTGTTTGTTTAGTTGGCTGATCTCGTCCTGTAGTCTATAGCGGTGGCCCTCTATACAATTATAAGTGGAGGCCTCATAAGCTTGAAGGATTTCCATTACTTGTGAGCTCATCAACTCCACACTCTTCATTACTTCACCAAAAATCTCCAGATTCTCTGTCTGCAGTCCCTGAATGGCAGCCTAACACAAGACATAAGAGTTTGCAGCATACCACCATTTTGTCATATTTTTTAATTTTTCAGAGCAGTTTCTTTCTATTTAAAGCCCTCTCCTGCCTGCCAGAAAACACTGATCAGGTGCATCATTCAGGGTCCATTACGGTCTTGTGCCCAGTGTTCCTAGGATAGATACCATTTACTGAAGCTGAATGAAAAATGGTGATACAGAACACTACAATCATGATATTGTGGCATTTTCCTTCTAATGGGCTAGTAAACAATATAGAGACAGACAGTGATGTGTGATACAGCCCATATCGATTACATTTTTAGAAACCTCTCCAAAGCATCCATCATTTTGTGGATAAAGAAAATTAATAAATAGTCGAGTAGCAGATTTTATCCCCCAAATCAAAATCAGATGTTTATCCAGGGACTAAATAATTAAGCCACCACTGAGTTTAAAGAAAAAAAATATATATCTCCACACATCTAACTAATCAAACTGAATTTGAAGTGCTTCAGTTGGTGAAGACTTAAATATATATTTAAAAACTTCAGCTGAATCTCACCTTCTTAGCATGAAAAATCTGTGGCAATGTCTGAATGATCCGCTCTCTTTCTTGAATACTTCTTTGTATCTTTGCCTTCTTTTTTGACAGCTCTTGCTACTCACAAGGACAATTACAAAGCAATAAATAAACTAGGTCCGTTATTTATGACACGTCTCAAAAATGGCAACCTATGTAAAAAATGTCACTTGAACAAATCAGACTTGTTAAAAATAAAAAATATATATATATGATTCCACGCTTAGGGGTACTGAAATGGGGACATGAACTTATTCACCTAAAACCATTTCTTTTTTTACCATCAGGTCACAAAACATGTAATCTTTAATGAATGATATGTTAAAAGATAACTTTAATTTTCTGAGATGTAATAAAAACATATTTATATGCCAAAGTCAAGCCTATGAGTTCCAAAATGATGTCTGTTACATTACTTCTGTTACGATTGTCCATCTCGCGTCTGTTACAAATTAATTACAATCTAGCTATATACCATGTTAATCTTATTGAAAGAATGTGTATGTTTATTCTACTACACATGTTTATTAATTATATTTGCTAAAACATCACCTTCCTATGTTTCAAAAAGTAATTCTACATTGTTAAAATTGAGAATATATATGTCCACAACACTTCTGTTACGTTCTGACTTTGGCATATGAATATGTTTTTATTACATCTCAGAAAATTAAAGTTATCTTTTAACATATCATTCATTAAAGATTACATGTTTTGTGACCTGATGGTAAAAAAAAAAGAAATGGTTTTAGGTGAATTTTTAAAAATAAGTTCATGTCCCCATTTCAGTACCCATAAGCGTGGAATCACTCTAATATTTTATATATATATATATATATATATATATATATATATATATATATATAAAATAAAAACCACACCACCACACACAACTATGAAACATAATAAACAAGCAGGAAGCACAACACAGAATGTAAGCAGTTACCTTCTTTTCTTCATCTGGATGCACCACTCGATGACCCTTATGTTGTACAAGGCTACATTCATCACACACACTCTCTTTATCATCACAGCAATACAACTCCAACACCTGTTTGTGTAATGGACACAGCTTGGGTGAAGTGGAAGGGAGCTGAGGATATAATCCCCCTTGCGCTGTTGCCTTTTCATCAGGTCCTGTAGCTCCATTAGACCGTATTGCTCCCGGCTGGAGAGAAGGGTTCACTGACTGTTCACTGACACATGGAGTTAGGGAAGAACACACAGAGCGCTCGTCCTGTTCTCCTACTCTCAGTTTCTTCATGGCTTCCATCAGCACGTTGTTTCTTCCCAGAGAAGGCCTGGGATTGAACACCTGTCTACACTGAGGACAGGAGTACTGGCCCTTTGTAGAAGCTTTATCCCAATGCTTCTGGATGCACTGAAGGCAGTAGGTGTGACCACAAGCAAGCGTAGCTGGGTCACACAGTATTTCCAAACACACAGGGCAGGAAAATTCGTCTGGAGGGCAGCTGGATGTTGCCATAGCAGGGAATGAAGGTTGAGGTCCCTGCAGATCATGAAACAATCCAACTCTCTAAAATACAAGACTTATATTTTAAACCTAGAGTGGGTGGAGTTGATGACCAGTATAACAGGTCTGTTTCCATGTGTCATGGGTGTGTGTATTGCACAAGAACATCACCAGTTTCAGTTGATTTAATCATGCAGGACAAGAGGAGTTTGAAAATGTGGATTGACTGGTTTTACAATCATTACATAACTCACAGTGCAGACTAATGAAGAAACGTTACCCTGTAAGAATTAGCACTGTTTAGAATGAAGTCCCCCCAGTGGGAAAGCCCTGAGCGCAGATGTCACGCAGATGTATTCATTTTTACCATCGTAAAATAGTTAAATACTGCCTTGAATGAATAGATTTTTCAAAACATAGGTTGTTTATTTTACATTTTTAATACTGTTTTAAAGCATCATATAGTACTTTTAATGAAATTATTTAAGTGTGACAAAATTCAATATTCTAACTTTGAACACTCAAGTCTTTACTTAAAAGGTGCCGACTGCAAAGTTGAATTCTGGGCAAAATGTTCCATTTTTATTGCTGTTGGAGTTTCGAGATGTTTTGCTTCTACACATAGCATGTATCCTATGTGTAAATGTTTTGCAGAGATAAAATGTTTCCCGCATTTTATGATTCCAGAGATTGCTGAAGCAAGTGAGCAACAATATCACATGACCACCGTGGGGCGCGTTTGACCTATTTTCTCATCTCATCTCTAGCCACTTTATCCTGTTCTACAGGGTCGCAGGCAAGCTGGAGCCTATCCCAGCTGACTACGGGCGAAAGGCGGGGTACACCCTGGACAAGTCGCCAGGTCATCACAGGGCTGACACATAGACACAGACAACCATTCACACTCACATTCACACCTACGGTCAATTTAGAGTCACCAGTTAACCTAACCTGCATGTCTTTGGACTGTGGGGGAAACCGGAGCACCCAGAGGAAACCCACGCGGACACGGGGAGAACATGCAAACTCCACACAGAAAGGCCCTCGTCAGCCCCGGGGCTCGAACCCGGACCTTCTTGCTGTGAGGCGACAGCGCTAACCACTACACCACTGTGCCGCCCGTTATACACCTAATATTTTGATTTTACAAGAAAGAAACAATAACACAAAAGTAGTACCTGAGAAAAGATATTTGTCTTTTGTTTCATAGATCTATTCGTGAATGTCAACCACAAATTACAGACCTGCGACTCAAAACTCGAGATCGATGCAGAGTCACAATGTTTTCCGCGCGTCGGCATCTTGGTCTGACCCAGTTCCATAATTATTCTAATTAGTTAAAGCTCCTCATGTTTGGCCATTTCCGCGGGACCATATGGTTTACCTCAATAGGTAGGATATTCGGTCTCAAAATGGAGGAAAGCAACCCTCAGCACATCAGAATGATCACATCTCATCCACATGATATTGTTCTTCTGGGACAAAGGAAAATGCCATGCACAATAAAAAACTTCAGAAGATTTTGTAGTTAGCACCTTTAAATAAATTAAAACTTGCTGCCACAGGAAAAGCATTTGACCCATCATCATGACAATTTGAATCCCAGCGACAGCCACTGATGGCAAGAGAGTGTAATTATGTCTGCTTTTTGGTGCATTCTTGGTCTGTTCCTGTTCTCACCTCATGATCAGAGTTCATCGTTGAAAACCTTTCTTTGCCTCCAATTAACAAACAAGTCACCAATATTTTGAACCTTCATTCTGTGAACTTTTGTTGCACATTCTGGCACACACTGTACAGCTTGGCTATCCATTCAACCCATTGCACCTGTTCTCTTCTTCTCACACATTCATGTCATGACTCTTTGTCTTCATCCTGTGACCCATTTTTGCACAATCCAGGACATACTGTAGTGCTTGGACTTCAAAATAGCCCATGCACATACCTCTTAAATATGTCCACTTTTCAAACTTGTATATTTTAGATTCTTTTTTTTTAATATTCTATTTATATAACTACTTTTGTCTTTTTTTTAATTATTGGATCTTAACTGGGGTGGCACGGTGGTGTAGTGATTAGCACTGTCGCCTCACAGCAAGAAGGTCCTGGGTTTGAGCCCAGCAGCGGACAAGGGACATGTAGAGTCCGACAAGGAACATGTAGAGTCTGCATGTTCTCCTCGTGTCTGCGTGGGTTTCCTCCGAGTGCTCCGGTTTCCCCTACAGTCCAAAGACATGCAGGTTAGGCTAACTGGTGGCTCTAAATTGACCGTAGGTGTGAGTGTGAATGGTTGTCTGTGTCTATGTGTCAGCCCTGTGATGACCTGGCGACTTGTCCAGGGTGTACCCCGCCTTTCGCCCGAAGTCAGCTGGGATAGGCTCCAGCTTGCCTGCGACCCTGCAGAACAGGAAAAAGCAGCTAGAGATAATGGATGGTATCTTAAAGTGCATATCCTGGACCAATTTCTTATATATGAAAGTATGTCCCTTTACACGCTCATCCAGAAGGGTAATTTTGCACAAGGCCATCTGTCTACAGGAGAAAAAAAATAAAATAAAACGCGTCTGGAAAAATCCCAAGGAAGTCTGGAGCCAGATTTGTGACGTCACCTGCGGGAGCGCCAGCAGGCTGCGAGAGCTTGCATGGATTCAGTGCATAGCCTGTGTAGACCAAGTTTAGCAGCTAGCGATTTTGCACTGAAATATGGAATTGTCACCTTCAGCTTCAAAACCCATGGATTCATGTATCAATTCTCATCTATCTATCATTACATAAATCATATTTTTTTCTAATTACTCTTATGTATTTATATATTTCTTCATTTAGAAGAGTACTGGCTACTGTTGGAGAAAGATTTCATAAGCTACACACATGGAATCGGCTAAGCAGGGTTGTATATACATTTAATGTGTTTGACAGGTCCCAAGATCTCAAGCCCTGACACACATATCCCTTGATACATGTGAAGTAAAACGTAAAGAAAGTGTGACCTTGGGCGCTGTGTGAGACGGCTGCCTCTCCAGTAGCTCTGTAGTTTTTAGCTCTTTAAACCTCTTTTTTCCATCTTTTTACTTTTCTGCTCTTCTTACGAAGATATAGTGTGTTTCTTCATATCCCATGGATATTTTTTAACTTTAATACGCAACCAGGAGTCAGTTTTAATAAGGTCTATGAGCTATCCGCACTGAACAACCAGCGGATTTACTGGGAGAGCAGCTTATTTATTTTCACGGAGACATGGCTAACACACCCTGTACCGGATGCTAACGTGGACCTGCGGGGATTCACTGCTGTAAGAGCCAACAGAGACACTAAAGCATGCGGGAAAGGCTAAGGTGGGGGACTCATCATTTACGTGAGCAACCGCTGGTGTAACCCAGGACATTGTCTTTACAGAGAAATCTTATGTTGCCTGGACATGGAGCTGCTAGCATCACCATCTGTGTTCACATCCCTCCGAGGGCAGACACAGCCGCTGCATGTGAGGGGATTCACTCTGTCACAGCAAGGCTGCAGACACAGCACCCTGAGGCATTTATGGTCATTTCTGGGGACTTTAAACATGCTACTTTGGCTGCTTTTTACCAGGCTGTGGACTGTATCATCTTTTTAATTTCCCTGAGGGAACCCTCCCAAAGGGATCAATAAAGTTCTATCTAATCTAAGTAAGTGTATTATCGCCCAGCGCTTTTGTGTTGTTTACTTTTGTGTGTGTCAATAAATAACATTATCCGTGTACCACACAAACACAGGAACACCTAATTTAGAGTATAGTCTCTCCTATTTCTTACCCTGGCAACAGTCAACTTGTGAATCACCGATTTTCTTGGTCTTTTTCTCGGCTCTGCTTTGGTCCTCGGCTTCCGGGAGCCTCACACGAAGCGCTCCCATTTCTCTGTGATTGTCTGGTCTTTTGGAAAATGATGAGTACTAATCCCATCATGATTGGTGTTGCTACACCCTCCTATGATACATCTGTTAACCTCATTCTCATTATCTGTAGCCACTTTATCCTGCTCTACAGGGTCGCAGGCAAGCTGGAGCCTATCCCAGCTGACTACGGGCGAAAGGCGGGGTACACCCTGGACAAGTCCCCAGGTCATCACAGGGCTGACACATAGACACAGGCAACCATTCACACTCACATTCACACCTACGGTCAATTTAGAGTCACCAGTTAACCTAACCTGCATGTCTTTGGACTGTGGGGGAAACCGGAGCACCCGGAGGAAACCCACACGGACACGGGGAGAACATGCAAACTCCGCACAGAAAGGCCCTCGCCGGCCACGGGGCTCGAACCCGGACCTTCTTGCTGTGAGGCGACATCTGTTAACCATTTTAATAATTACATGATAACGTTGAAGAAGGCGGCACGGTGGTGTAGTGGTTAGCGCTGTCGCCTCACAGCAAGAAGGTTCGGGTTCGAGCCCCATGGCCGGC